>NC_053167.1:142619849-142880162 GCF_016835505.1 Polypterus senegalus | reverse complement strand
GTAACTGCAAGTCTGTGTGCCACCTGAATTACACATCACCATTTTATCAGGTTGTATGGTTGCCAATATTCAAATGTACTTTGCATTTTGTTATTATTTATGAATATTATCACTAATACATTATTTTATGTGTGACTTAACTCCTGCTTGTGTTTTACTACATCTATTTGCCTGAGGTTATAGATATAGAAGGGAAGATGGGGAGAAGTTATATAGAATAATATCTTATAAACAGTGGTAAGTCTGTGAGATTATGCATTCTAAGGCTACATATTAATAATACAATAGGGAAAGTAGAGCAATATATATTACTCTACCAAGATAAAACAATAGTGTTATGGTGTATAAAATCTGTACATTTTGGTTTCCTTTATATTTTGTTCAAGACAAGAAAACAGATGAAATTAACAAATTAAAGCAGGTTTTCTTCCCTTACACCTTACTTTTATAACACTTGTTCATAGCTTCATGCTAATTTGGTTTTATAGCCTGGGAAAGGATGCTGAGCTCATACCTCAGGCTATTGATCACTTTATGGATGGACATCTGGAACAACAATTTGTTTTATAGCCTGGGACAGGAAGAACTACTGCTACCTCAGAGCACATCAAAGGTTTTGTTGTGTGGGAAAACAGACATTGAATTAATTCATCAATCTTTTGGACAGCCAGCCAATCAGGTGCATGTGTTTTGAAACCAAGGCTTGACATTTCATAATAAATATGCCTTGGTTTGGAAAGAAGAAGAGAGAAGCAAAGGGAGAAGAAAGAGAAGCAAAGGGAGAAGAAGAAAGAAGAAGAGGAACGGACGAAGACGGCCCTGGTCGTCAGAAAGGCATCATGAACATTGATTGCTAAATCAAACACCTCCCTGGGACATTCATCCTTATCATCTCTATTTTTTTCGTAAGCTTTTTCTAAAGACTATATATATTCAGACTTTCCTATCACTACCTATTTTCTAGTATTCTTTGTTCTTGTGGTATTATTATTATTCTTGTAATAAATACCATGCTGCTTTTAACTTTCTATGCTTTGTCTTAATGTCTAAAGTGATTGAAGTAATAAGTTGGATTTCTTTGAGCACCCGGTGACAGATGGATTTTGCCATTATTTCTGGGCTGCAAGGTTTATATGGCTGAGAGTGAAGAGCGCTATACTCAACAGAAGGGACAGATATGATAAAGAAGGTATTCTTGGCTGATGAATGGCCGATAGTCAAGAGTGCTGAGTCTTTGTATGTTTAAATGTGTTCTTGTAGACCAAAAGTAATATTTAGGTCTGAGATATCACTAAAACATCGTATTGTTGTTCGTGCGAAAATAAATAAGTCTCTTGAAGTGCTGAATGACAGGCTGTTATTCCAATAGCACTTGTGTGGTTTAAAGTGCTAAGGGTTAATCAGCGTGTGTGTGTCATTCATGGAGCACTGTTGTGGTTAGGGTCTGTGTGTGTGTTTATCTGTGTGTGTGTGTGTGTGTTCATCTTAAAGTGCAACAGTAGACCAACCCGATAACGAACTTGACGAGAACCTTTACCCTTGAGGAAACAGGTAAAAGGGCAAGTGGAGGGAAATATCACGATAATACATGCACTAAATCTGCTTCAGTACAGCGGCAGGCACTTGACAGCCCTTTCCAATTGTAGTTATGTTGAGGTTCTGGGATTTACAGGTTTCTGTTACACGTAATAACTTTTCTGTCACAAAAAATCAATATGTTTGGCTGATACCACCAGAAATATCTCAGCTTGGATGAATTGATGTACTCTTGCATCTTTGAAAGGGAGGGACTGTAAAATGATTTTATATATTACAGAAATGCTCTCTGAGTTCTCAAGACTGATCATTGAGCAGGTTCTGTTTAACAAACTTTCTAATTTGAAGCTAGTGAAAGAAATGTGTTGATGGAAAGTTAAATTTGGAATGTAATTGTTTGTAGGATGCAAAGACGTTGTCTATGTACAGATTTCTAAGAGAATTTATCCCAAATGTTTTCCAAACGTTAAAACTGCATATGTTTGCGCGGGTGGAAAAAGGTGGTTCTCTTGCAGAGGTGCCACAGATAAAAGCTTTTCTATCTTAAAATACTTCCTACATTGGCTCCATATTTTGATTGAGTGAAGCACAATTGGGTTGTTAGTATATTGGCGATAACTTGTATTTATTGGGGCACAAAGCAAAGAATATAAAGAAGTACTGCAGGATTTTACTTCTATTGCGGACCAAGCCTGTGTATGTTCATCTATTTGTGTCCAGATTTTTATAGCTTGTATATTCACCGCCCAGTAATTAAACTAAAAGTTAGATAGAACCATGCCACCTTCTGCCTTTGGCCTTTGTAGGGTCGCTCTATGGATTTGTGGATGTTTTGAATTCCAAATAAATGAGGTTATGGCTGAATCTAATTTCTTAAAAAAAGATTTATTGATGTATATTAGAATGTTTTGAAATAAAAAGAAGCTTAGGAAGAATATTCATCTTGACGATGTTAATTCTTCCAGCTAAAGTGAGATGAAGGGTTGACCATCTATACAAGTCTTGCTTAATTTATTCATGCAGACGCGAAATTTTGTTGATAGAGAGCTTTATGTTTACTTGTGATGTTGACCCTCGGTATTTAAACTGATCTGCAATGATAAAAGGGAAGGTGTCTAATCTAATATCGTGTGCATGAGAATTCACTGGAAAGAGTACACTTTTGTTCAAATTAATTCTGAAACCAGAGATCTTTTAAATTCTGTAAGTGCTGTTAAGACTGCAGGCACAGTATTTTGTGGATCTGATATCTACAGTACCATATCATCTGCATATAGAGAAATATTCTGTTCCAGTCCTTCTCTGATAATCCCCTTTATCTCATAAGCATTTTGACAGTGAACTGCCAGTGGCACAATGCAATTGCAAAAAGTAGTGGTAACAAGGGGCATCCCTGTCTGGTACCATGTTCTAGTTTAAAGTAGTCTGAATTAATGTTGTTGATGCAAACTGAAGCTTCTGGACTGGTATACAGTAGTTTGATCCATGCACAAATGTTCGGGCTAAACCCAAATTTCTCCAATGTAGTGAGAGGTAGTTCCATTCAATCATATCAAATGCTTTTCTGCATCCAACAGTAATAATATCTCTGGGGTATTTGACTTTGTGGGTGAGTATATCAAATTAAACAGGCATCAAACATTGGAACCTAAGTGTTGGCCTTTAATAAATCCAGTTTGATCTTGTGATATTACCAAAGGCAGCACTTTCTCCATCCTTCTAGCTAGGACTTTGAAGACTATCTTTACATCATTATTCACAAGTGAGATTGGTCTGTATGATGCACATTGTAATAAGTCTCTTATTCTTGCTATTGTAATGGTGCAGACAAGCTGCATCAGTTTGGGGACAAGTCACAAACACAATGAACTGTCATGCAAATAAGCAACTTCAATGGCATTTACAGGGAGCCTAGAGAAATGACAATTCTGCCAAGTCGCACTGAAATTTCATCTTGTGTGGCAACAGCAAGTGGTCCTTCTAAGGACTGCAAACTATTAAAAGAGTGAGAATCTGTTGGTACTCAGCTACCTCATTCAAAATGATTTCTGTAACAGCAAGAATTTATATCTTCAGGGCTACACATTTAAACTTTATTTTATTACAGAAAATTGTCGCCCATACTAATATGCTCATACATTTACTGCAGCGTTTTAATGACATCATGATTACAATGAGATCAAAATGAACACACAGAGCATTCTTGGTCTTTTAGCACACCTGCCCAATTTAAACTGTGTGCTGTGGTCTATGTCATCCCGGCCAATACCCCCAGGCTGCCAGATGGAGCTCTCCTGCAGCATGGAGGTGCCCCAAATACAAGCAGGGAATCATGGACGATGGAGTTTTCCTTTACAGCTCTGCTGGATACTACAGGGGCCAACAGAGGGGCTCTGGGAAGCAGGAGACTTTCCCGAGGATGGTGGTGCGCTTCTGTGAGAGCTGACGAGAAAGAAAGGGGACTTCCGCATGTTGGGTGACGGCGAGGGACACGTGATCTAACGCAATTGTTTGTGGGATGGAGAAGGTCTCACGTCCCACTGTTTGCGACTTCACCATTGAAAGAACGGACTTGGACTTTTGGAAGGGGGAGGCGAGCGAAGCACCGCTCACCCCGCAAGAAAGTAAGGAGGGCCGGGAAATGGCTAGTCGGTCTGCCGACAAATTAGTAAAGGCAGATCGCAGTCTACCAAAAATGGCAACCCGGTCCTCAGACAATGAGAACTCCAAATCCCAGAAGCCTCCGCGAGACCCGTCAGAGCACATGCCAGCAGCAGGCATGCTCATTGGCACCCGGCCAGTAACTAAGGTGAATTAGGAAGTAAGCCTACCTCCGGCCGAAGTAAATAACATTTTGGACTTGCGGAACTCGAGAAGCTAATCGAGCCCATAAGTAGTTTTTTGCAGGTCCTGACGAACTTTGAGAGGATCATCAGGGAGTTGGGAACAGCGGCCAAAGCGCCTTTAAGAAAGGTGAAAGAATACCTGCAGCGGTTTGGTTGGGAGCCTCCCGTATTATTTGATGTGGCGGAAAGGTGATTAATACCGGTACCGTATATAATGAAATAGGGACGCAGAGTGACACGGGCCCGCGTTTAATCCATAGTGGGTGCCAAGTAGCTGCGTGCCCTACAAGAGAGGCCAAAACGATGACCGTTTGCTTGGTGGAAGGGTCAATCGAGTTGGAGCAGCTGGAAGGTGCTGCCTCAGGAACGATCTGATCCTGAAGACACCGAAGCAGGTCGTTTATAAATCAAAGGGGATGCAGACAGTAAAAGGGCTCTCTTGTGCCCATAGAGAGACCCAAACTGTAGACAAACCCCAGATTAAAAAGGAGATTCCTAAAGTAAAGCAGGAGTCTCCGGACAAAGTAGAAAAGGGCGATAAAAGCTCAAGGGGCAGCCGGTGAATCCTCCTCAGTGGAGAAAAGGGCAGAGCCAGAAATGCCGAGGTGCTTTCAGTCTAACAGAGAGGGATACAACAGGGGGACCGGCTGTGGTGCGAATGCCGCAGGCTGGGCCACGGATGGCAAAGTTTTCCTAAGAGGACAGGGGATCAGAGAACTGATTGTTATACTGTTCCTCCTAGGTTTTCTCAGGACAGGCATCGACATCGCCAAGGCTCGACCTTTGGATCCTCCTGAGGAAGATGTCCCTCAGGGGCTGGACACTCCAAACCATGGTTTTGCGCTAGGAGGGGAGTACTGTGGTCTATGGCCGGCTTGTCATCCAGACCAATATCCCCAGGCCGCCAGGTGTAGCTCTCCTGCAGCATGGAGGTGCCCGAATACCAGCAGGGAATCATGGATGATGGAGTTTTCCTTTACAGCCCTGCTGGATACCACAGGGGCCAACAGAGGACGCTGCAGGGAGGCCCAGGGAGTCGTATGTGCCCTATAACCTGGAAGTACGTCATAGGCAAAGTGACAAGGGAAATGACGTACTTCCGGGATGAAGAAGAGGACTTTTTATCTGACCCGGAAGTGATAGGAAGTCACATGGACTGAAGGGTTGGAAACACTTCTGGTTCAGAGAACATAATAGGATTATGGGAAATCCCAGACGTCGAGCTGAGCTGGGTGGAAGGGTAGCAACGCGTCTGGGAGTGTGGAGGTTTATTGAGAATTGTATTGTGTTTAATTTATTGAGTATTGTGGAGAGGAGGGTGCTTTGTGCACTGTTTTGTACAAATAAAGTCAATAATTGGACTTTTACCCGTTGTCGGACGTTTGATCTGAGGGTTCAAGAGAGCGATAGCACCCTCTATCTGTCACAGCGCTCAATGAGAGTCTGTGTGTGGCGTCTTCTGCAGGCCGTGTCAAGCTCATGGCTGCAAGGATTTCTGTAGACCAGCAGATGTCTTTATGTTAGAAGCTTTGAAACTTTGGATCTTTTTCTGGAAAACCCAGAAGTCTCAAAGCTTCATGGCGCTTCATCCACCCATCACTGTGTTTCAGAAGGCACCACTGGGGCCCTTGGTGTGTCCTGATGTCCGCATGTTGACCCAGAAGGTTAGATGTTCTTGATCAAATGTTCTTCCCACATGCTGCCTGACCACACGTTTCTCTCGTCTATTCGGTTTGTTTCTGTTCCTTAAGGAGTATTTGCACCTTGACTACAGGAGTGTCATGACAGACCAGTGAATGTGAAGGGATCATTTATTTAACCACAGAGTTCTCCACTTACCGAGGTCTCTGATGTGCACCCGCAGCTCCTTCAGGTCATCCTGGAGAGTTTTGAGTAGCCATTCAAGTCTTTGGCGCTGAACACAAAAACCACACAAGCAATTTTATTTCTCAATGTTGGCTCACCGATGTAACCTGTGGAGTTGCTAGAAATGGCTTCTGATGGATTGAACTGCCAAAGGAAACACAAAGAGCCTCTGGTGAGTACAACACTGACCTGAAATTGCTGATTTACCCACGACGGGCAGACTTGAAATATGTAAAGAATAATTGGGGCTTTAGAAGGTGGGAGGCAGTGCTGAGTTTAAGGTGTAACATCCCTAGAAGGTTTTGGGTGGACAGCAGAGGATGATGTCCTTGTGTTTGTTAGCACTTACAGAATGAGTGATAGATTTTCATATTGTGTGTACTTGATGTTCCTGGTGTACTGGGAGAGGCTCCTGCTGGGGTGCTGGGGTGTTAAATTAGTTTAGGAATTCTAAAAAGAGGAGGGTATGGGATGGGTGGATAGTAGAGGTGGAGTGGGGTGGCTGGTTGAGTGTCCAGCGCCTGAAATGCCTGCCTACCTGCTAAATTTGAAAGGTTAGGCACCCTGAAATGAGGACACCAACCTTCCTCCATGGAATGTGTAATAACTTTAAAAGGACCACAAGTAAAATGACACCTGCTGGCCACTTGCCTTGTACCCTCTGGCACGTGTCCCTTGATCACCTCCAGCACATCCTTCACCTTCACTCCAGGCACCTCCTCATCCCCATCCCCATCATGTCACACAAAACCAAAGAGGTTGCTTCTCCACGTCGGGCAGCTTTGATGTTGTAGGATCTGAACTGTAAAGAAAAGGAGCTTTAAAACGTGTGTGCCAGTTAAAGATGGCAGATTGGTGTGAAATTCTGGGAAGAAAAACACTAACTTGTCATGTCTCCATTATGAATTTTTAGTTTTTCGGAAGAAAACAGTAGGCCTGGCACAGTGGCTGGAGGGTGTATGAAAGTGTGATAACCCAGGCTACATTTATGTGGTGGATTTGGACAAGTCGCCTGACTGTGTCTATCTGCACGCGTTGTGGAAGGTGTTGAAGGATGGCTGTGTAACAAGGCCGCTCTTGTATGCTGCTTGTTCCCAAATACTTGGCATTAAGTGAAGTTTGTCCCCTGTGGGTGTTGCACTCCATCAAGGCTGCATCTTCTCACCACTCCTGCTTGTGGTTTTCATGGACATAGCTTCATCTGACTGTGGCCTTTGGCACAACACCTGACCCAACACAATTCACTGCCGAGTGTGAAGATACTGGGCTGAGGATCAGCACCTCGAACGGCTCTTAATAGAGGAGGTCAAGTATCTCGTTAATGAGGGATGAAAAAGGGCACATGAGTGTGACAAGTGGACTGAAGTGGTGGCACGTGTCTAGAGGCGCAGTACCAGTCTGAAGAAGATGAATCTAAAATTAAACCTCCTGGTTTACCAGTTGATCTTACCCTTTGTCCTCACTGATGATCATGAGCTGTGGGTAATAAATGAAACACGGAGATCACAATTACAATCAGCAGAAATGAGATTTCTTCACAGGGTGGCAGGGCTGACACTCCATGACATGGTGAGAAGCTCAGCAATTCAGTAGAGACTCAGAGTAGAGTCACTGCTCCAGAGCATCCAGTTGAGGTGGTCTGGGCTTGTCATAAGGATGTCCCCTGGGCGGCTCCCCTAAAGCTGCTCCAGGCAAGTCCCACTGGGCAGGGACCCTGCAGCAGACCCAGGACATGCTAGAGGGTTTATATGACTTGGCTAACTTTGGAATATTTGGGAATTCCACAGAAAATGCTAGAATCTGTAGCTAGGGACAGAAATGTCTGGACCGACCTGCTTGCCTGCTACCATTGTGACACTCAACAGGAAAAGTGGTTTACAGAAATCAAAATGAGAATGAAAAGAGAACTTTGGCACTGATTATGTCTGATCACAATTTTTGTCTTGTTTCTGACATTTGGCTATCCTGTGCTCTCTGTTTTTGATCTTTATTCTTTTCATTTGCCTATTTTGAAGATCTAATTTCCCTGATTCATTTGATTCTGTTGCTGTATTGCTAAAACAAGCTTCCACCCGCTCACAGAACAATGTGATTCGGATATCAAAATTCTGGGAGACAAAAGCTGAGACAGAGAAAGAGAGAGAGAGAGAGGCTGTAAGAAGGGGTGGAGCCTGTGAGCGAGAGAGAGGGTGGAGCCATTCTAATAAGCTGTCCGCTAAAGGGTCCTGTACAGAGGGGGTGTGTGTGTGAAGCAAATGTGAAGGCGTTTAAAGTGCAGCACTTACACACCCGGTACAGCAATTCAGATAACAGGAATATATCCGTGAAGTATCCGTCTTACAGTTTGTCGTACTGTTTGTTACATCCTGGGCTGCCACAAATTTAACATGTGGAAGTGAGAAGGTGGTGATTGGCAGCATCACCCTTGGAGGGTAGAATTTTTAGCTGCCATCAGGAACTGTTCTAATCAATGGCCTGTTGGAGTCTGGCTGCTAAATACAGAAACAGAGAAAGAAAAATTAGTTGTGAGATGTCCAATGGAAGTGCAGAGTTTGCATAATTTTGAGTTAAAAAATAAAAGAAGAGACAGATGCTAGCAGAGCTGTGATCATAAATTCTAATGACTTATCTGCCATCTTCAAGAATGAGGTTTGTGACATGCCCACCTGCACGCCTTTAAAAGACTCTTGTTGCCCTGGCCAGCCATACGAGGGAGGGAAGATTCAAATTTTTCTTATATTACTTGGGAAAGCTCCTCTTTCCACTCTCTCTTTTGCCCATGGATTTGCTGGGTAACATTGTCAGCATTTCATGATCACATCAAGGTAATCTGGACAATATGTCATTTAATCTCAGACTTTTGTGTTGTACCCTTTATGTAAATTAACTGTGCGTTATGTGGTTTTGTATAAATACTGCTCAAAATGAAATTAACACTTTTAATCAGAGTATAACATCAAGTTAAGGAAACCTGTGGGCTATTGATCTGCTGAGTGAAGTAGCAGAGGGGCTTGTTCATCAGTTTCAGCTGCTTTGGTACACTGGGGGTGGCAACAGTGAGATGACCGCCAAAACAGGAATGAATGGTTTAACAGGTGGAGAGAGGCCACTAACATTTTTCCCTCCTCATCTGTTTTGTCACTCATTTTGCCTTTGTCTACGGTCAGTGTCACTACTGATAGCATGAGGCCATACCTGTACCCTACAGAGCTGGCACAGGTAGTTCAACTTCTCCAGGATGGCAGGCACATCAATACCACGTGCCAATGCCAGAAGGTTTGCTGTGTCTCCCAGTACAGTCTCAGGGGTATGGTGGAGATTTCAGGAGACAAGCAGGGAGTTACTCCAGGAGAGCTGGACAGGGCCCCTTGTAGAAGGTTCTTAACTCATCAGCAGGACCCACCAGAGGAACAGGATGAGCACTGGCAGAGCCTACAAAACAACCTCCAGCAGGCGGGCAGGCCACTGGTATGAATGACTCTGACCAAACAATCAGAAACAGACTTCATGAGTGACATAGTGGGCACCGTGGAGCTCAATTGGCATTTGCCATAGAATGCCAGAATTGGCAGGTCCACCACTGGTGCCCTGTGCTTTTCACAGAGGAGAGTAGGTTCACCCTGAGCACATATGACAGACGTGAAAGGTTCTGGAGAAGCAGTGGAGAATGTTATGCTGCTTGTCACATCGTTCCGCATGACCGGTTTGGTGGGGGTCAGTATTGGTATATCCGGGAGGCATATCCATGGAGAGACGCACAGACCTCTACAGGGTAGACAGCGGTGGGCACCTTGACTGCCATTAGGCATTGGGTTGACATCTTTGGACCCATTGTCACACCCTGTGCTGGTGCAGTGGGTCCTGGGTTCCAATGCCCGGCCTCAAGTGGCAAGAGGATGAAGGAATTGATACCATTGACTGGCCCTCACACTCACTCACCTGACCTCAATCCAACAGAACACCTCTGGGTGGGACATTATGTTTGGGTCCATCCGGCGCTTCATACTGTCCAGGAGCTCAGTGATGCCCTGGTCCAGATCTGGAAGGAGATCCCCAGGACACCATCTGTCGTCTCATTAGGACAATGTCAGGCATGCATAACAAGCACATGGGGGTTTGGGGCATACAAACTACTGGGTATGAATTGGAGTTGCTGCAATGAAATTTCGCCAAATGGACTCGCCTGCCACTTCATTTTGTTCCCTTTGGTTTTCGGGATGTCTTTGAATTAAGCCCTCTGTTGCTTGATCATTTTTATTTCTTTCAGACGATGTGGTTGCCATCCTTTCATTCCTCACACATTACCATACCAGTCCATATCAGTAGAGATAGCCAGCAGTGTTTTATCCCATTGAGATCTGATTTGTTTTGAAAGTGCCCTTTAATTCTTTTAAGCAGTTAATTTTATTGTGTCTTAAGGTCTGCTACATCAGGTGGGCTTTACTGCCATCACTGACTGCTGGATGCTGTATGCAGCATCCTTATCCAACAGGGGCGCTCTTTCTCCTATGGATGTGTTTGTCTTTTGATTCAGAATTGACTAGAACCAAATACTGGCGAAAAATAATTACAAGAGAGAGAAATATGGTAGAAAAAAGAGATATATGTATTTAGCTTGCTTTAAAAGGTAACAATTAATTCCCTTATATAAATATATATAAAATCATATAGATACATAAACATGCCAGAGAGAAGCAGAGGGACATCCTAGCCCAGTGGGAAAAGGCTTATTTCAGATCTTCCTTCCAGCCGGGAATTTTGGCAACCTACAGTAGGCTCGCTTTGGACATCATGCTGGATCCTTGTCATTATAAACAATCACATGATTACATAGTCATAGAGTTCACGTCAGAAAACAGAATAACTGTCTGGTTATTATTCCTTCACCATTCCCTAGATTCTTAACCATATTGGTCAAGCAGACATCAGAGCATTTTAAAATAACCTGCTTGTGTGCCCCTCACACACCCTCGGCCAATCTAACCTGACGTGCAACTGTCATTTGTCCATCTCTCTCTCTCAGCTACAGTAAATTGCATGGATTTGTGAAATAATGTTCACTTTCACAAATTAAATTGGCATAATTAACCTTCTTATTACAGCATCTAACAGAGCCTACTGGTCAGAGTTGGACAGACAAGCCCATCCTTCTGTTATCCAATAGGAAAGACGCTTTTTGGCCAGTCACTCCAAACATCATTTTAAAACATATACTCTGATGTTGCAAAGGCAAAATTAGCTGTCAGGCATTATCAAATAAATGATAATCCATCTCAAGTTAAATCAGATGTGTCGGGACACTGATTGAAAAAAAAGGTGATCCCAAATATACAGTAACCCTATCAAAGGGCCAGCTCTACCCTTTGATGAACTAGGCCAGGGTGGGCAATGTGGGTACTGGAGGGCCACAGTGGCTGCAGGTTTTCATTCTGACCCAAGTGCTTAATTAGAAACCAGTCCTTGCCAATCTCAGACCTTATTTAATTTTATGGCTTGTTAGTCTGCAATGTCAGGGCCTTGTAGCGTAGATTTTTTCCTTTCCAAGGGTATCATCTAAATGACGTGAAGCTCTCATATTTTCCTCTTAAGTGTTTTATTTAACCAACTGGTGCAGAATGAACACACACAGGTGTAAATGGAAACAAGTCAGATGGGAGCTGATGGCTCTTTTGTCATTTGCATCTTATTGCTAATAAGTAACCATTAAGACAGCGAATGCAGCTCTTTAAGATTGAAATAAGCAATTAAGGGTTGGGAACCTTAACAAGCGAGACCACTAAAATGTCACTTGGGCAATGAGTGCTTCATCAGCAGTAAGTGACCTTAAGTCACATTAAGACACACTGGGTTGGAACAAAACTGACAGCAACTGTGCCCATCCAGGACCGACGCTGCCCACCCCTGAACTAGGCGATTGACTAGAATCCGTGAGGATGAATTTTTAAAAACAATCCAGACAGAAGCTTATGAACACAGGGGCTCAACACAACAGTCCAACTCCTATTACTCCTACTATATTGTGTTATACTATTCTCACATTCTGAAGACGTTCAGTCTTAGCATCTGAGAGCCTACACAAGCCTTGTATGGGTGGTCATCTAAATCGTAGGTTGCACTGCCCTCATCTTCATAGGAATCATTTTTATACTGAATGTCATGATTTTTTGATTCATGAAAAGTGTGAATTCCATAAATCGTCTGTTTTCTTTTCAGGTTTTTGTATATCTAGACTGCAGTTAAGCATGGAAGAAACTAAAATTAAGGCTGTTTATGAATGGAAAGCACCAATTTCAGGGATACGAGCACAATGGTTTACTGTTTTGTAAACTGTAAAGAAGATTGTTTCCTCAAATACTGCTGTTATTTAAAAGATCACATAGACATTCCAAAAATGAAAGGAGGCATTTATATCCACACCTATTCTTAGACATCTAAATATTAGTCTACGGTTTCAATAAGACTTAGTCACCCCAAATATTGGAATAAGGGCCAATTTTGTGTTTTCTGGACAGTGAGAGATCGCATACCTTTGTCTTCTTTTTCAAAACTCCAACAGAGCAAAATTTAAAGGTGGGAAAAACAGAATTCTATGCTGTGCACTCAGCTCACTTCGCTTCACTCTGTGGACTCAGACTTATACGGCTCAAACACCATTGTGAAGTTTGTAGATGACACAACGGTGGTCTGTCTCATCCACAATGGGGATGAGTCAGCAACTAATGGAGATACAATGGTTGGTGGTCTGGTAAGTCAAAAGAGATGATTATTGAATTCAGGAAGGCCCCAGCTGTCCCAGTGGAACTGCTCAAGAGCACCAAATTCCTTGGTGTGTACCTGGCAGGTAACCTGAGTTGGTCAGTTAACACTCCCTACCATAGCAAAGAAGGCACAGCAGTATCTCCACTTCCTTTGGTAGCTGAAAAGGCAAGTCTTCCTCCCTCATTCTCACCACATTCTACAGGGCACCACTCAGAGTGTTCTGACCAGCTGCATCACCATCTGGTTGGGGAACTGAATTGGCTCTGACCATAAAGTCCTACAACGGATAGTGCACATAGCAGAAAAATCATTGGGACCTCTCTACCCACCATTAAAGACATGCGTTGTATCTGCAGAATTCTACAGCAGTGTGGAGGACGGCTCCCATCCCTCCCACGGTCTCTTTGCCCGAACCAGTTCTGCCAGGTTATGTATTAAAAGAACATAATAAATTTGACAAACAAGAGGAGACCATTGCGATCATCAAGCGCATTTGTTTAGCTATTAGCTAAGAAGTACGGAAGCTGAGAAAGGATCTGCAATATCGTTATTTTTAAAATTGTCTCCTCAAGATAACAGACTAATTTTATTGAGATCTTGAGAAAACAAACTTTGTTTTCTCGAGATAACAGAATAATTTTATCGAGATCTCGAGAAAGCGAAAATTTGTTTTCTTCAGAAAACAGAATAATTTTATCACGATCTCAAGAAAATGAAACTTAACCTTTGCTCCTGGCATCAGACTCACTTAGATTGTGCGCCTATACAGCTGAAGTATAGCTAACCGTCTTCTTAAATGACGGACATCAATGTTTTATTTTCCTATAACTAAGTCATAAACATAGTGCAGCCTCGTCAACCCTTGATTGAAAAAAATGTGATGCGCTAATCAAAACAGTTCTGCTCTTCTGCCATTTTAAACAGGACGCTAAACATTAAACATTAGATACAATTATTTTATAACTTCGAGGAAACAAGATCTTTTGTTTTATCGAGATCTCGATAAAACTATTACGTTATTGCGAGGAAATTATTTTAAAAATAATGATATTGCATGTCCTCTCTTGGCTTCTGTAAAGATGCCCCATATCTCATCCTGATTTTTCTTTAAGGTTGTTGAGGTTTCTGCTTCAACTCCATGTTTTGGTAATTTTTCTATAGTCGCCCAACTCTTTGTGTGAAGAAAAGCTTTTTGGCTTCAGTTTTAAATGAACTTCATTTCCACTGGTGTCAAGTCCATGATTCACCCTTAAGCTGAGCGTATTTTTCTGGATCTACGTTATGAATGCATTTAAGGATTTTAAACACCTGGATGAGGTCCCCATGTAGTCTCCTCTGTTTAAGACTAAACAGGTTTAATACTCTGAGTCTGTCACAGTAGGTCATGTCCTTCAGTCCCATGATGCACTTTGTTGCAGCTATGTCTTTCTTGCACACAATACTCTATTTGTGGTTTTAGTAGTGTACTAGAAAAATACCTGCCATGCAGCGCGTAAGTACTGCCTTAAAATTTTTATTAAGAAGGAAATTAAACCTTTTAAACTGAGGGAAAATATGCCAATAATTATTTGTTAAGGATCTATTTGTATACCACGTTGTCAGTTCGGCCCTCCGGTTGTAATCTGACCAAGCTGTCGCTGAGCTTACTCTTGAGTATGCAACTTACAGTCGGCCATGTGAACAGTAATCTTGTCTCAAATCTCACAGCTTGGATTGCTGCTGTCATAATCGGTTTGAGTTTCATGGTTTGTTTCAATTCGACAGTATTTGTAGGACTTGTGTTGAAGTAACATTCGGCATCTGTCAAGTGTTGTAAGCACACAACCGGTTTCATCGATAAAATCACATCCAGCTTTTGAGAGTTTAAACATTCATAAACATCAAAGTGTCCACTACTGAAATCGTCACCTGTCAATCTAAGATGTTTAGGAGGCATTGGCGGTTGTCGAAAGGTGTAAAATATTTGGCCATTTCGGTACACTTGAAAGCGACAACCGAACAATTCAGCGGCAGCCATCAACTCACATGCAGATCCACAGGTGAAGGACTTAAGCATCTCACTCTTCTAGTGCTCCTGTGTAGACTAATTATCTCCTGTACGTCATCAGTCCACACCTTGAACCTGTCAGTCATTCACACACACAATGGATATCAAGAGTGAGCCTGATATGGCCGTGCAATATGTAACAAAGAGAATGGAAAAGGTAGGTGGTATCTCCGGGCATGAAAACCACTCGGTAAGTGACAGTTCTTTGATCGATAGAATTTCTTGAAGATGGGCCCATAAGTAACAAAGACTGTTGAAAAGTTCAATATGGTGGCCGACAGTGGCATCATATCACCGAAATAAGTACGTACATTGGTTTCAGTTAGTGCAGGGAAGCCGCCTACCAAATTTCGAGAAGATGGGGCCATAAATAAGAAAGTTCAACATGGCGGACGTTGTCGAACCGTTATGACCGTACGCGTAGAATTTCAAAATGAAATCTGCTTAACTTTTGTAAGTAAGCTGTAAGGAATGAGCCTTGCAAATTTCAGCCTTCTACCTATACGGGAAGTTGGAGAATCAGTGATGTTGGAAAATTCAATATGGCGGCTGACAGTGGCGTCATACGACGAAATAAGTACGTACATTGGTTTGGTTAGCTAAGGAAGCCACCTATCAAATTTCGTGAAGATGGGGCCGTAAATAAGAAAGTTCAACATGGCGGACGTTGTTGACCGTTATGACCGTTAGGCATAGAATTTCGAAATGAAACCTGTTTAATTGTTGTAAGTAAGCTGTAAGGAATGAGCCTGCCAAATTTTATCCTTCTACCTACATGGGAAGTTGGAGAATTAGTGACGTTGAAAGTTCAATATGGCGGCTGACAGTGGCGTCATACCACCGAAATAAGTAGGTACATTGGTTTTGGTTAGCGCAGGGAAGCCGCCTACCAAATTTCGTGAATATAGGACCATGAATAAGAAAGTTCAATATGGCGGACGTTGTTGACCGTTATGACCGTTACGTAGAATTTCGAAATGAAACCTGCTTAACTTTTTAAGTAAGCTGTAAGGAATGGGCCTGCCAAATTTCAGCCTTCTACCTACACAGGAAGTTGGAGAATTAGTGACGTTTGGAAAATTCAATATGGCGGCCGACAATGGCGTCATACCACCGAAATAAGTGCGTACATTGGTTTTGGTTAGCGCAGGGAAGCCGCCTACCAAATTTCGTGAGAATGGGGCCATGAATAAGAAAGTTCAATATGGCGGACGTTGTTGACCGTTATCGTAGAATTTCGAAATGAAACCAGCTTAACTTGTTGTAAGTAAGCTGTAAGGAATGAGCCTGCCAAATTTCAGCCTTCTACCTACACGGGAACTTGGAGAATTAGTGATAAGTGAGTCAGTGAGTGAGTGAGTCAGTGAGGGCTTTGCCTTTTATTAGTATAGATTATACAGTTTATAGTTATATTGATGTGGAACTCAAGATCAACCTGCACATTTGGCAACAAGAAGAGGTAACTCGTTATTTATGCTCTGTATGTTTCATAAAAATAGAATTTTCAAAACCTTCATTATTTACTTATCTGTTCTACCACTAACTAAGTCCTACAGAGTCTGCAATGTAAATTATCACATGATTACAAACCTGGGGGGGGTCCCATCAAATTATGAGGCACTGGGGAAAAAAGTTCTCCTAAACCGGCCGAATTATCAGTAAATAATTCGACAAACAACAAACGCAAACACAGCAACTTCTCTGCGAATAACACTTTTGTGAAATTTGCTGATCGACGGTAGTCGCCACATGCCATACGTTTGACAGAAATGTAATTTACACAGGAAGATGTCGTGGTTTTCTGATGTAATTGTTGTTTCAAATGAATCCTGGGACCTACACAAGTATAAAGACTTTGACCCGCTCATGCAGAGTCCAGAATGAAGTCACGGCTGAGAGTTATGTCATTGAGAAACCTGACCTGGAAGGAGACATCCTGTGGTGTGAGCTTCTGATTGGCTGTAGAAAGTCAATAATGAATACAATGCAGTGATTTTGTGCTTTAAATTACAAACATGCTCCATTTTTGGTATATTTACATAATTATAATTCTTTTAGTTCCATTTGTTCTCCCCATAAAAGGTATTTGCCCTTTTACTTAAAGGCAGCTGCTATATGACAGTGACTTTGAAACACTGATTTGAAGCCCTAGGCAAGTGCAAACATTTAAAAGAATAAGCTGAAGGTCGGGCCCCGTATCTGTTACACAGGGGTCTCTTAAACTTATTTTTTATGAGATAGTCATTTGATAAAATGACAACCATCTAAGGAAAAGAAAAAAGTCAGGTTTACTCTTACAGGAAAAACAGGAATTGTGGAATTTTGTTTCATTTTCACACTAAGTCAGCTCTGTTGGTATGTAGGGGTCTCTGTGAGTGTCCCAGCCCTCGCCTCACGCAAATCTCACACCGACTACATAGCGAGAGTGCGGCTTCACCTTTTAGTGAGAGCATCGTGGGACATTAGAAGAGGTGAGTGCTCGGTGACTGAGGTGGCTCCGCTGTGTGATGGGGATGATGATGGTGGCTGAGCTTTTGAGCAGTCGTGTCTACCTGTCATCTCACTCGCTCACATGCTGGCTGAAGCTGAATATCCAACACACGTCTATAGGCAGAATTTTTCTTTCTTTTGTTTTATTTTATGTTTGCAGAGTTTATAGAGGACCTTGTGAGATTCAATCAAATTAAAGAGAGTGTTTTCTTTTATTACTCTTCACAGTGTGGCACAGCATGGCAGTGGTCCTCAACAGGTTAGAGAGGTTCATGATTTTAAAAATAGTGCAGCTCAGATGCCACGATTGAAAATGAATCCGTTGGAGTAGAACGCGTGGAGTATCTCACCAGGGGCAGTTCAAACCTGTTGAGTGGGAGGAGAGGGTGGCGATCACGGGCTCCGAGATGTCAGGGCTGACCGAAGAAGGTGGTAGAAAAAGGAACGCCGGCTCGGTTAACCCCAGTGGGTACTGACTCTGGGGGACGCAGCCAGAAAGGGGACCACGTCTGTCAGCGTTTCAGTCTGCTGAGTAGACCTGAAGGGTGAGCATAGGAGATCAAAGCGCTGGAGGCAATTTGTGAAGAAAATCGACTGCTGATCGAACTTTTATTCTTCTTTTTAATGATTAAATGATGGGTTGTGAGTTGCCATTGTTGGGTTACGAAAGGTCACAACTCACTGTTGAATTTAATTGCAATGCGTCGCATACGGTTCACAAAGTGTTTGGTGATGGGTTGTTTAAGCAATTAACATTCCTCTGCCATAATGTTGGCGGCGATTCTCCAAGGGGTCCCCCCTGCTATAACTGTCCTAAGCAATTCTCTGGAACCCCCCAATCTGATGTTCGTCATGGACTGAGTCTCAGAGACCCTAAGAAGGGCAAGATTTGGCAGTGAGAAAAAAAAGTTTAAGAAGCCCTGATATACTGGATAGATTTATTGAACTTATTTATTGGTTATATTTTCTTCACTGTACTTTTTTATTGATGCTCAGTTATTGAGGACACTGTTAGTGCACTGCACTTCAGACATTGTCGACGTCCATGTGAATAAATTTAAACTTTACACTTTGCTCTTTTAACTTGTTGGTGAGTCTGCACTTGTCCTAGTCTATCCTTGGCTATGTTCTAATTAATAGATGGCACCCAAGGCTGCGGGTGTTGAACATCACACACTGTCACTCATTTGGGCTGCTGGCTTTGATGGCGCGACTTACAGTTCTCGAGTTTCTTTTTTGCCCTGACCCTTGTTTTGTAGTTTTTATTTTTTGTAGCAGTGGTGGTGAGTAGAGCTCCTGTTGACGCATGCTGTTTACATTCTCGCACTGCTTTCTTTCTTGTTGGATATTTCTTTTTTCTTGTGTATTTTTGGTCGAGTTGTTAATGTTTTCAAGTTTGAAAAGACTTTGTGATCCTGTTATCCCAGTAAAGTACATTGAATTGGTTCATGCTATTAATGGTGCCATAGAAAATAAAGATAGGTGCCACCAAAAGCATTCACAAAGAGTTTATCACTGTGCTCTTCAGAACCATTTCTAATTCAGATCATTCTGTCTTTACAAATGAAACAGAAGGAAGTTTGTGCTGCTTCCAAATAACGACATCTGCTTTTTTAAGAAAGTAACTGTTTTAATTTATAGATGTGTAAAGTTGTGAAGACGTTATAGTGGAAGTTGCATCTGAAATAAATGCTGAGCCAACTGCAAGTACTTCAAGTTGGATGCCGTCCGGTCCAAGAGACTTTCCTTTACATTAGGATTTGAGAGGCGTCACCATTAGTAACAGAAACTTCCAATAGGAAATATCAGCTGGGGAAAGTGTAGGCTTAGCTAATGAAGGGAGAAAGGAGTCGGTGTATCTGAAGATGAGGAGGATCAACAGAAAAAAAATATTATTGAAATTACCAAAACAATAATCCATTGCCAGAGGGTTGTTAGTATTAATCCTGTCTTTTAATTTAATAACTGAAACAGAGGAGAAAGAATCATATTTATGCATCATGAGGGTTAACTGTTGTAGTTTCGTCTTTTCCAGTTTTCCAAAATCAAGCCGCTACTGACAGGGCATCCAGTTTGAGTCAAATGAGTAAGAACAGAACTTTCTAAATCCAATAAAGTTTGTTTTAAAAAGGTATAGTGGAATTTTAAAATTATGTAGAATTCTTTACCTTACTACATTAAGCATGCAACTTTAACTGATCTGTTTAAAACTAAATTAATAACTTGTTTTTATTACTGAGGTTTTCATGATCTTCAGTGATACTGGTAATCCTACCTTCTCAGTCGGTGGTTTGTTTCATTCCACTCTTGGCTGTATTTCAGTTTTATTTTTCTATTTAATTGTTAGTTCTGCCTTCGCTTATTGTATGTTTTATGTAAAGTACTTTGGTGTGCAGCATTGCTGACGTTGTCTTAAATGTGCTCTTTAAATAAACTGACATTGGCATTAAAAAGGAACAAATCACAAAAATTCAGAAAAAAAAACACAAAGGAAAAACGATTTCTTCTCTTTTTTATTACAATCGTAGCTTTTTTCATGGAATACTTCAGTTACTTTCTATACTTAAAAGTTGTGTTACTTCTCAATGGTGAATTTCCATCAGCTTCACTTCAACGTTCAAATTGTTTGCCCACCACGCCGTACCAACTGCAAGGCAGATCATAAACTGAACTTGTCTGTGGGCAGAATGACAAGGAATTAGTAGGATATTCCATTTATAGTTTAACTTGTGCGGATTATAACTGAACCTCCCTTTGACTGTGCGCTAACATTCTAACGTAACTATGAAAATACTTCTCTCGATTTAACTAACTACTTGATCTCACAGCTCTTTACGTGGCTCTGCTTCGTGACTATAACGTCCTGCCCTATCTGAGTTCGGCCTTTTGTAAAAGAAGTGAATTGAGCTTTGCAAGCTCTGTGTGCCGTGTCAGACATGCTGTGTCTCACACATCATAAATTATTTTTAGTGTTGTAGTTTTCTTACATCGAATACAGGCCATGTTATAAGCAAAAGAAGGAGAAAAAAAACACAAAGAAAGCCATCCAGACAACACTGGGGCCTTGAAACAAATGAACTTTCCACAGTATGTGTTTGTTCTTTAAATGTGCTGTTTTGTTAAAAGAGAGGGATTAACGGTCCATATCCACATCTTCAAAGTGAAAAGAAGTAAATGAAGTTAAAGATGTGCTTGTCTGTAATCTGAATGAAGAGAATGACATGAAAGAATAAATACATAGGAATCTAAAAGATATTGATAAAAAAAATATAATACATTCTAGATGAAGATTTGTAATGAGAGGAGAAGAAAAATCTTTTGCTGGGTGTTTTAAAAAATGAGAGGGGTCAGCAAAGCTGGCAAGAGAAGGAGAAGATGGCGGGATGTGTTGATTTGTCACAGGAGAGGGTTTATCTCAAGATTGCTCATGTCTTCAATGACCATTCGCACCGATTATAAGATCTTCGTCAGGAAAAGACAACAGATCTGTGAGCCAAAGTCCTGCCTAGCAGCTCCACCAGCACATTACACAATCTACCCTCATCATTCGTCTCACATGCCTAACGTTTTGATTTAAAGATTGCAGAATGAGAATCAAGATGCCACTACTACACAGGAATGCATCATGACATACGTAGCACCTCAAAGGAACAAAAGGCATATCTGTGGAATTTAACTGTGAGTTTTGTTTAAATGCCATGTCTGTTTTGTTGCAAAAGAAAACGTCTGAAACGCTGGATCACTTGTGAGGAGTGTCCTCATTGTCAACAAAACATTATTCTGTTTAGCCATTTAAAAAAGGTGCAGAAAACCAAAAAAGAAGAAGAAGATGGCATCCACAGGATGGGGCCACAAAAACAAAACAACGTACCAACCTCCAGTGAGCCCTCACTTTGTAAGTCAAACACAAAACCCTGAATTACAAAAGCAAAAAGAGTGCAACACATGAAATCTCAAAGTATGAGCCAAACATTCTACAAAACAGAAGTGTCAGAGCCAATAACTAGTCAGAAAAGTAACTGGGGAAGGCACCACCAGCCCTGCACCTACCACTGGGTAAGTCAACTTAGTAAATATGACCGACAAAAGAAACATTTACAAGTGTCAAAGGAACAGACTACAATGATAGGCACAGTGACAAGGTGCAAGGGGCACACTTGATTGGGTGTGAAAAGAAAGAGAATGTAATTCACTCCCTGTGACATGAAAAGTAAAGCAGAAAATACAGAAGGACCCTCATTATATGTAAAAAAAAAACCTGCATAAGGCTAACAGAGTAATTACACAGTAGGTACAAACGGCAATCACCTGTACTGTAATGCAGAATTACTAAATAAAAGGATCACCAGCAGTTCACATTACCTGGAGTCAGCCATTTGACGAAAGACATTGTTAGTTAGTCAGACAGGCCAAAGTGTGAAACCAGTTTAGTTCCAAAACAACAAGCTAACTGCTTCAAGGGCTCTCCCAAGATCACCAAACAACTGCTGAATCCCATTGTAAGTGAAGCACACCTTGGCAAAGTAAAAGAGAAAAGCAGGAATGCCAGCTTCAAGAACTGAAAACATTGCCTTTCAGGCTTGTGTGATTTGATCACTCGAATTGTGAAAGAACAGAGTTTTTTGCCCTTTGAACAACATTTTTTTTGTTTTTGGATTTCCTTGCTGTGACCTGAGGCCTCACATATAAACGGTGCGTAAGCACAAAAATGTTACGTACTCCTATTTCCAGGGTCACATTGTGATGTATAAAAACGTAAAGCCACGCACATTTTCAGGGTAGCTCATACCCTGGTGTATGCAAGTCAAAGCAGTGCTTTTGTTCCAGTGTGGTTTCCATTTCTTTTTTAGATCCACATCCCTGACGCAGCTTTATAAATACACTGAAATTAACTGCTGTCACAAAAACGAGACATAAACAGATAAAGGTTTGGGGCAGTCACCTGTATAATATGGTATCCCGGCTGCAAAAGTCATTTTTATCAAATAATCTGTACTGAAGTGCATACAACTGAGTCCAGAACAAGACTGAGGGAAAAGGGAAAAAGGGCAGGCTTTTAAAGGGGAAGACAAAAAGTGAGGTCATAAGGCTCGGGCACGTGTTCTTCAATCATTGGATCAAGCCTGGACGTGACATCAGATTGGCGGGAGCTGGTAAGGTCTACTTCCATTGGCTCAGTCCCGGAAGTGACGTCAAGAGAGCCAGGTGGAATCTCCCGGGAATGGTCTACAGGAAGGGGAGAAAAAGAGTCAGTGCACTCTGCCACATCCCAGCATGCCTCAGAACTGCCTTCACTCAAGCCCTTTAGCTGCCTCCCATGCGCACGTATGTGACACCGCATATTGTTTATTAGTTTAAGGCATCTGATTGTAGTTAACCTGTAACAATATAATGGTCCACAGAATAGCCAAACTATTCGAAATACCATCGCTGCTTTAGTGTTGTTACTCTCACTACACCACTCAGAGTATTTATATCACTGTATCTGAGCGTGGAATCACAGCTGATACAACAACAACAACAACAACATTTATTTCTATAGCACATTTTCATACAAACAGTAGCTCAAAGTGCTTTACATATTAAAGAATAGAAAAATAAAAGGCACAATTATAAAACAAAATAAATCAACATTAACATCGAATAAGAGTAAGGTTCAATGGCCAGGGGGGACAGAAAAAACAAAAAAACTCCAGACGGCTGGAGAAAAATAAAATCTGTAGGGATTCCAGACCATGAGACCGCCCAGTCCCCTCTGGGCATTCTACCTAACATAAATGAAACAGCCCTCTTTGGATTTAGGGTTCTCACGGAAGGGCTTGATGATGCTGATGGTCACGTAGACTTCTGCCTTTTAATCCGTCCATCATTGTTGGAGCATCATGAAGCTTTGAGTAGGTGGAGGTGGCGCAGGCTCGGAAAGAAAATTATCGGGATACAGCATCAAGCACACGCTGCCTCAGCCATGTGCAGAGTCAGGCATTATTTTAACTTCTCTCATATGACAAACGCTTCAGAGCCTTTCCTGTACGGACCTCGCGGTTCACAAACAGTTTCATCCCAAGAACTCTAAACGCACTCAATCAGTCCATCAAGTGCTCCTTGTAGACCTGTGAGGACTTACAAGTACAATCACCTCACTGTAAACTTGTGATACAGTTATAATATCACACAACCTGTGCCACTTTATAAAGCGCGTATTTACATATGATGACGATATCATTTTTAAGATGAAATGCAACATATGCAACATATGTTTATTACATTATACAGATAAAACTTTAACTTCATTTAAATAATCTGCATTGTTAATAATTAAGCATGTGAGGAGTTGGGGAGTGGCGGCAGGCGCGTGTACGTGCGTTACTTTTCACGCTGACTGGGATTTATGTAGAGGAAAAAAGTGGAAGTTGGCACACATATAGATTCATGCATCTGGATTTTTTTGTGCGTACACACATTTCTGCTTTTGCCCGTGCGCCATGTTATAGTGTGAATTCTATGCACGCCGTTATGCACGAGGCCCCTGAAGATTAGCATATCATGAAAGATTTAAAATAATACATAGGGGACAATCTCTAACATTCTTCCTTATGAAGACTCGCTGGCCTCTTATAACCTTGGGTTGAAATTGGATAAAGTTGGAAATATTATTGACCTTTGGAGATCAAGAGACAGAAGTGAGTTCACTTTCCCAGCATTCTCAAGGTCCCCGACAATTCCAACATTATGCCTCCTTCTCTGTACATCTATTTGACCAACCTAACCTGAAGATTCTGGACTGATTGAATTTCTCATTTCATTCTGAGTGTAGATGTTATAGTATAAAGGACAATGTGTGAAGACCTTGATAAAATGTGTGTTCATCATGAACGTGGCCTGGTCTCGCCTTATGGGATGCACTTTCCATTTCACCCTTAACTAAATAAAAGTGGAACTTGGTATCTCAAGCCAGACAAACACCTTCAGTAGTTGTCTCCCTTTATTGTTCGTCTTTTTGTTTGACTTTTTTGACTTGGCCCAAAACGGAGGTAAGATCTGCAACTTCTAAAGGAGAAAAAGTACCGTGCAGAAGATTCAAATTCAGCAAACTTCATCGATTACTGGAAGAGAGAAACTTTTCCTGCCAGAGAAATACAAACTACCTGTTTTGGGGATTATATCTTTTACAGTGCGGCAAGTGTGGAAGTGCTGGAAAGAACAAAAATATATTTTTTATCTGGGAAGTTTCACCATCTTCCATTTGGCTTTGAACGGAGCTTTATTTGTTTTTAGGATTGACCTCGCAGATTCATATTTGTTGGACTGCTCCTGTTGTTCGTACTTTTTGCATTGTTTCATGTTCACCTTGTATTTGTGAAATATGCACGTGTGCGTCATTCTTGTATTTTGTAATTTGATTTTAATATAACATGTACAATGTCACTGTTGTCTTCTTAGGGAGTCAAAGCTGAGGGGCTCTGAAAAAAACAGGGCCTGGTAAAGCCCACGGTGGGCACTCCTGTGATTTTGGGCAATACGAGAAAGAAATTGTTGTTTAACTCCCATTTATAAGTGTGGTGTCTTGCTATTCTCAGGGAAAGGGGGGACCACAGCAGTGGTTAAGAAGTAGTCAGCAGCAATCAGCTGCCCACCTGATCTGGCCAAATGCATAGCATTAGTGAAGGGATCGGTACAAACGAAAGTGTGTGTTTGGATCAAAATTGCAGGCCTACATTATAAATCTTAATTTTATAACCTAAATAACCAAGGTGTTCTTGTGTACCTAAATGCCACACAGCTTGGAGAAAGGCTGTGGAAGATACAGTAGAGGATTGAAGAAGAACAGGAAGATAACAGGATATGTGAGGCTGAATGATGATCAGGATTCAGAAGTTAGCCTGAAGGGACAGCCATTAAAACAGTGGAGAAATTCAAATATCGAGGATCAGAGGTAGCCCAAGGTGGAGAATTAGACACAGAGATGACCCACAGAGTCCAATGTGGAATGAACAATTAGAAGAAGGTACCAGGAGTATCAAGGTAAGAGTTGGAGGTCAGGTTTTTTAGATAGTGATGAGACCAGCAATGATGTATGGCTCTGAGACTTGGGGGCCTTTTGTATAACACTTTGTGTAGAATTCACACTAAATCACGGAGTAGGGGCAAACCTGGAAATCCAGAAAAATAAAACTGTGTACACCAAGTTCCACGCACTTCCCAATGTACGTGAAATTTAACGCATGTGTACGAGCCTACAGTCCCACCCCAGAATTTCACATTTGAAATCATTTGAATATGAAAATCAATATAAATAGCCCCTACATTTTTGTGTTTTGTTAAAAAGTAATGGCAAAAGCACATGGAAAAAAGGATATTTTCAGCAAATTCAGAGTGGAGACAAGGAAAAACTTACTCTTTGTTGGCTTAAGCAGTAGTATGAACAACAAAAGGAAGCTATGAAGTGATACAGTGTGGTGCAGACACTCAAAAGTCCAAGTTCAGAAAGTTGCACATTGCCCAAAATATAAAAGAAGTGGTCAGGTATCAAAGTCGGCATGAAAATGCGAGTCGTAGACCACGTTCTGTTTATTCGGTTTCAGACAAAATTACAAAAGCTGACCTCCAGGCAGTGATGGTGCTGCTGTGCCCAGTATGCCTTGGAAACTGCAGGGGACCATCTGGCTGTGTGCTGACGGACCCTTTTCTGGAGTCACAAAATACAATGGTGGATGCTGTAAGAGATGTGGCCAATGAACTAAGAGACATAGGGGCTGTACTATATGTCATATTGACCACAAATTAAATGAATTGGTTGAAAAATAAATGCTGTATCTGATTACCTGTTTTTACATTCTGCTGATTACATTCAAATGAAGTTGTCTGATTTGGTTGATGATTTGGTGGTCAGGGTTTGGTTCATCAAAGCGCATCGCTTCAGGTACCGGTAAGCCACAATTGGGTGTCACATTATGCAGGACGCCACATGCTTGCACAATGCGACACACTTTCTGTGCACTATAGAGCAGCACATTAATAGAGGATTTACATAAGCAAATTCATTTTCTGAAGGCACCTTTATAGTGTAGCGTCGGCACCGAGCACCACACCAGATCGATTCTCTGCTCTTTACATGGCTCTTTGAGGTGACTCGCTATCTTTAAAAGGACTGCTTTGCCTTTTGCCACACTAGTTGTAAAAAACACCATTTTTATAGGCCAGCTCATTCCTTTGGTGATTCATCCCTGGCTGATGTCACTTGTCCAGCGTCGATGTAATAACAACGTGCCTCCAGTTGACCGCTCTGGTTACATTTGGAAAACTGGAAGTTGCTGCAAATTGCACTTTAATGTTTCTCAGTTCAACCACAGGGTAAGGAAATCTCATACGATAAGCAGATAATACCATCCTATACAGTTGGCGTGGTGCAACTCAGTGATGTTTGTGAAATACCCAATCAGTCAGCAAGTTCACATTGAAAAGATCCTGTGGCTAAAATCCTAAAAGATTACAATATGCAAGCCTTCGAGGCAACTCAGGAGAGATATAATCATTATTGAGTTGCATATTGTAATCTTCAGGTGTCATTTTGCTTGACTTCTCAAGTTTAATCTTAAAGAGAGATGCAAATTAGTGTCAAATATCATGTTGTAAGTCTCAGCTGAAGAGATCGTCAATTAGCTTTCAAAAAGTGACTTGAAATGCATTGAGATGAGAAAAGGACAATCAAATATACTGTAATTATTTTCCACTCTTGTTGATTAGAAACCGGCTACCATTCTTGTGTTGGATGTGTAAAGGTGTCAGCGTGGATCGGCCACAGTTCAGGTGTCTCAGGTCCGAAGCACCACTCGTGCACTGCAGTTAAAGCAAAACATTCACAACAAATCAAAAGTGACCTGTAAAGACAAACGGTCACCAAGGGTGAAAGCCAACATCCTGAAGGACACTTAGTCCAAGTGAGGTCACAGAGGAGGCCTGGAGTCAGTCCTAGCAGCGCTGGGCACAGCAGGATGTAACTCTGGACAAACACAAACGTGCTGCTCAAGTGATGTGAAACAGTTTGATGAAGAAGATTCTCATTCTGACCTGTCCATGTTCATGTACGGGAAAGCCAATGCCTTTGTAAACGGACAATTTGGGCCTGACCTCAGCTTACTTTTGCCAGGATATCTCACATTTAAAAACTAACTTTTGAGTGGCCAACTGTCTATTTTTAAATTAAGAATTAGAATTAAAAAAAATTGGAATCTGTGTCTGTGGAAGACTTTGGTTGTAAGAATCACTTGGTGGTGAGTCAGGCTTTAGTGGCTGATGGCTCTCATTTTGTGTTCTTTGCAGTCCTCTTTCTTTCTTTCTCTTCTCAGTAAGCGATAATGGAAGTAATGATGCATAACATGTTGAGGAGTGGACGACTGGTACAAATCACCATGCCACATGGCTCATTATCTTTCTCTCTTTTATTAATTTCAGTTTTACAGAACATTCACAGGCATGGAAAGTGTAGGATCCAAACAAGGTAAGTCCCACTGCTCCAGGTTCTATTCTTCTGTCTCCCACTATTAATTTGCCCCTATTTTTTTTAAAGGAGCCAGTGCCCTTAGTAATCCTGGCTTTACCTGTTTCATGTAACAGGACATACAGTTGTGCACATTCCACGGACCACCCTAGGTCTCAGTCACAGGGCTGGGCATCTTTTATGTTTGCCAGGCTACCTGTTCCAGACATCCAGAGGAGAGTTTTCATGGTTTAACCCACACCACAATTTTCCAGGGCACCCACACATGTGCCAGGCCCAGTAACTTGTGTTGGCATGTGCCCATCTATTTGTAGCACAGATCTTTCCATTAACAGAATACATTTCATTCCATGTCACCCTCCTGTTGCTTCTGTATTTTCTGCCTCTACTATCCTTGGTACCCGGTAATGGCACCTGTCAGAGAAACTACCACCTAGAGGGGCACTGCAAAACAAATCAGTAAACGTAACAGTAATAAAATACAATTTGAGCAAAACAAAACTCTATGCATGGTAGATCCCACACAAAGTTCCTTTATAAATCTCAGATCAGCTTGAAGCTATGTGCCCGGGTACACGCTTTTAGCCACCGCACATCACCTCCTACTAGTAACCGTGTATGGCTTAACAAAATTCTCTTCTTTAATATTCATGACCTGATCACCATACAAATTTGGCTGTGTTCCTATGTGATGTGTTAACTATAAACCAAGGGAGAACACAGAAAAAAAGCAAAACTTCAGTAAATGTGAACTTGAGATGTTACTGACATTTGAAGGAGTTAAAGGAGTCACCAGGGGGCCTGATCACCCAAAATGGATGGACTTCTTCTTCTTTCGGCTGCTCCTGTTAGGAGTCACCACAGTGGGACATCTATTTCCATATCTTCCTGTCCTCATCATCTCGCTCTGTCCTCTCTCTCCACATCCATAAACCTTCTCTTAGGTCTTCCTCTTGACTGGCAGCTCCATCCTTAACACCCTTCTCCCAGTATACCCAGCATCTCTCTTCTGCACATGTCCAAACCAACACCATCTCGCCTCTCTGACTTTCTCTCCCAACCGTCCAGCCTGAGCTAATGTCCTCATGGAAGTGTGTGTGTGTCTGTCTGTGAGGCCCAGGAAGTGAGAGGTGGAGTCCGGGTAAGGGCATCACCTCCAAGGATACACAAGTGAGGCGAGGACATCGGTGAAACAAAACCTCTGAAGTAAGAGTCACTCGCTTAGCGGCTAATACACAAGTGAGGCGAGCACGTCAGCAAAACAAATCCTCGTAGGAGAGAGACACCCAGAGGAGTTCCTTTCAATTGCCTGACATCTCTACATTTCAATTTTTTTTCTCTGACGATTTCAATAGCTTCTAGGACCCCAGATTTTTTTACAGCACGGGTTTACACAGCTAGTTAGAGCTTAAACCAAAATGACAGGGAAAGTGAGCAGTGGGGAACATGGACGAGAGGTAAAAGGAGGAAGGTGTGGAGTGATTAATGCACTCAGTTAGCAATCAATGATCTTTGATGTCGAAAGAAACTTTACAAAAAACGAGCAACAGGTACAAGGCCTTAAGTAGACATTAGAGTGCCAGGATACCCAGTCAGGAGATTGGCATACAGCATGAAATCAGCAGCCAGGACATTACACAGTTAACTTTTAACAGACAAACTCAAAATGTGAGACTCTCACAGTGATGTGTGTTTTTGTATTGCTGCTTTTGTGGTATAAATACAGTAAGCCATCTTGTTATATGGTAGCCATAGTAGGGAGTTTGTTCCTTTGACCTGTTATTTGTGGAGCACAATGAATATAAACCTCATTCTGCATTCTTTGTGATGATGGGTGACCCAACTCCTGATATCAAAGCCTTAAACTTGATCTGTCGTGGTTTGGGTTTGCTTCGAGCCGCTCTACCTCGTCCTGATGGTAACACAAGTGTTGTAGGCCTATATGTGCACAGTTAGACATCGATGATTAGGTTTGATTAAGCACTGAAGATCAATGTGAATTGAGGAACACTGTATCAAGTGATGGGGTCTACTGTTCAAAGGGGGCCATTGTTCCCAGTACTCAACTGTTCTACCCTCCCAGTTTCAGACGTAATCATTTTAGGAGTGGTTTCTCCTAAAAACAGGGTCCATGTGGTCAGTGGTCAGAGAGCTACACCAGCTGCTAATTCACACCAAAGGTGACCTGTTGGCTCAACGCTCATCCATCCAGTTCACCCCAACGGCATTGAACACTGATATGCTACAAATGAGAATAAAAACAGCAGCTGTCATAGTTTTCAAACAATCTTTTGCAGTAGTTTCTTAATATTGTTAAGTACTGTGCATATCTGCTGAATTTATTTTTGTTTTGAGCATTGTTTGTTTAGCAGGTGAATTGAGCGTCCTTATTATAAATGTGAGTGTTTCACATATTGCATGCTTATCTTTCATTCACACTGAAAATGTGTCGTCCTGAGGAGTGATGAATCTGTTCAGTCGTGTTTATGTTGGAGAAAATCAAAGATACAACCATATATGTTTGTTTTCTTTTAGGTAATGTCATTAATAAGATAAGCTAAGTAGGATACGCTGGGATAAACTTTTAAATGTGGAGACAGTCGAGGAGCAGTGGAACAGGTTTAAAAATGTTTTACATGCAATGCAGGACAGATACAGACCTAAATTTGGAATTAATAGGAAACTAAAAAAAACTCCACAATGGATTAATAAAGATTTAAAAAAGAAGTTGCAAAGGAAAAAACTGCTGTATAAGGCATATAAGACTAATGACTGCAAAGAGAATCATAGAGCGTATGAGAACATGAGGGCAACCATTGAGAAGAATATCAGAGAGGCTAAAAGACAGTTGGAGAGGAATATAGCAGATAAGGCGAAAGAAGACCCCAAGAGATTCTTTCAGTATTTTAGTAGTAAAAGAAGAGTTAAGGAGGAGGTCAAGTTCATCAGGAATAGTAAAGGGGAATTAAAAGATACAGACAATGAAATAGCAGATGCCCTAAACTTACATTTTTCTGAGGTGTTCACAAGTGGATAACATCAGAGCAGTAACAGGGACTACTAAGGAGGTACTGAGGGATTTGGAAATTATAGAGGGAGAAGTCAAGTCAAGTCAAGTTGGTGAGCTTGCACTGGTACAATGCATTGCCGAACCCACTACACGGCGAAACAACTTGGGATCCCGGTTGGTAACCCCCCAGGCAGACACGCGGTCCAGTCCCAACGTCCGGAAATGACCCTCTATCTGCCGCAGCCAGGTGTTACGTGGGTGACCCCTTGGCCTGGTCCAGCCACTCGGGTTCCCAATAATGAGGATCTTACGAGCCGGATCACCCTTGGGGAAACGCACCACATGGCCGTAGTGCCGTAACTGACGCTCCCTCACAATGCAGGTCATGTGCCTCATTCGGGACTCCATGAGCAACCGCTCATTCGACACAAAGTAAAACCAACAGTACCCAAGGATTTTCCGGAGAGACACACATGAAGGAGTCCAGTCTTCATCTCAGGTCACTGGATGGTGTCCATGTCTCACAACCATATAGCAAGACAGGAAGCACCAGAACTCTAAAGACTTGGACCTTCGTCCTATTGCAAAGATATTGAGAGAGCCACACACACCTTTCCAGCGACCTCATGACCCCCCATGCTCTCCCAATCCGTCTACTGACTTCATAGGAAGAGTCACCAGAGACATGAATGTCACTGCCCAGGTAAGTAAACCTCTCAACAAGGTCAGAAGAGCTGTGATGATTAAATAAGATGAAATCAAACAAATCACCAGGCCCAGATCATATTTATCCTCGTGTTCTTAAGGAGGCTAGTGAGTTCAGATATAATCCCTTGACACATATTTTTAGGAAGTCACTGCACACTGGAGAGGTTCAGAAGGACTGGAAAATGGCAAATATCATCCCATTATATAAAAAGGGTGACAGGGCAGATCCAAGCAACTATAGGCCAGTAAGCTTAACATGAAACATCACAGGAAAATTAATGGAAGGAATTATTAAGGATAAGATTGAGCAACACATGGCAAGGACAGGAGTTATTCTGAACAGTCAGCATGGGGTCAGAAGAGGGAGGTCGTGTTTTACTAACATGCTGGAATTCTATGAGGAGGCAACAAAAGGATACGATCAAAGTGGAGCTTATGACATTATTTATCTGGACTTTCAGAAACCATTTGATAAGGTGCCACATGAGAGGTTGGGCATCAAATTAAAAGAAGTGGCAGTTCAGGGTGATGATTTTAGATGGGTGCAGAATTGGCTCAGACGCAGGAAGCAGAGGGTGATGGTGTGAGGAACCTCATCAGAACTGGCCGATGTTAATAGTGGTGACCAGCAGGGAGCAGTGCGGGGGCCACTGCTATTTTTAATATATATAAATGATTTAGATAGGAATATAAGGAACAAGCTGGTTAAATTTGCAGATGATACCAAGAGAGGTGGATTAGCAGGTAATTTGGAATCCATTTTATCATTACAGAAGGACTTGGATAGCATAAAGAATTGGTCAGATTTGTGGCAGATGAAATTTAATGTCAGTAAATGTAAAGAATTACAGATAGGAAGTAAAAATATTAGGTTTGAATACACAATGGACGGTCGGAAAATCGAGAGTCCACCTTATGAGAAGGATTTAGGAGTCATAGTGGACTCTAAGCTATCAACTACCAGACAGTGTTCAGAAGCCATTAAGAAGGCTAACAGAATGTCAGGTTATATAGCGCCTTGATCTGTGGAGTACAAGTCACAGGAGGTGACGCTCAGGCTTTATAACACACTGGTGAGGCCTCATCTGGAGTCCTGTGTGCAGTTTTGGTCTCCAGGCTACAAAAAGGACATAGCAGCACTAGAAAAGGTCCAGAGAAGAGCGACTAGGCTGATTCAGGGCTACAGGGGTTAAATTATGAGGAAAGATTAAAAGAGCTGAGCCTTTACAGTTTAAGCAAAAGAAGATTAAGAAGTGACCTGATTGAAGTGTTTAAAATTATGAAGGGAATTAGTCCAGTGGATCGAGACTTGTATTTTAAAATGAGTTCATCAAGAACACGGGGACACAGTTGGAAACTTGTTAAGGGTAAAGTTCACACAAACATTAGGAAGTTTTTCTTCACACAAAGAACAATAGACACTTGGAATAAGCGACCAAGTAGTGTGGTGGACAGTAAGACGTTAGGGACTTTCAAAACTCGACTTGATGTTTTCTTGGAGGAAACAAGTGGATAGGACTGGCGAGCTTTGTTGGGCTGAATGGCCTGTTCTCGTCTAGAGTGTTCTAATGTTCTAATGAAATAACAATTTATATAAAAAAATCTGTATAATGTCAAAATGCATTAGTGAGTATTCATTTTAAATTCACTGTGTTTTTCTGAGAGCTGAAAGTGAAGTAGTTATAACAGCTTTTTTCAGCTGAAACAAAGGATTTCAGATGTCTCCTCACAGATTTATCCTGGCACTGTAGTAAAGACACTGTTTGATCACTCAGTAAATCAATTCTCTTTTTTGCCTTTGCCAATCCCAGTAATTAATTCAAACAATTAACAAAATGCCCACCAAGGCGATGCCAGATTAATGTAATTTGTGTTGTGATTCAATCATGCAAAATTGCCAGAGCACTGTGAGGCCTACAGAATGGTCATTAAAGCAGGTTATAATCTCCACTGCTCTGCCCATAAGGTGGGGGGGGCAACACATGAAGGCAGCCTGAGATCAGCCAAGACTGGTGGACTTCAGCTCCCAAATGGCCACAATGTGCTTTGAAATCAAAGTTCAAAAAATAGATTCTTAAATGTCCAAATAATATTAAAAATACTGCACTAGAGAAGAGATGACCACAAACCATTGCCTACGAGATAACAAAAGGCCAAACAAAGATACTATATAAATAAAAGATTTCTTTAAAAAATACTCTAAAACAGAAACAAGCACAAAAAGAGTTGCCTAAAAAGATCAATCCAATCCCAGAGTCCCAATCCATAATCCAAAAAGAGTGACCAAAACCAGAAGATCAAAACTCCAGTACTAAGCAAGGAAAAGAAATAGCAAAAAAAAAAAAAACAACCACCAAGAGCATTGAAATGTACCGCAGAGGGACTGCAATTCCCATGAGCCTTTACACCTCAATGGAGATCGAAAGGTGGTCCTTCCTCTTTGGGAACCATCCACAAAATACAAGGGACATGGCAGAAAATCAATCCACACATAGAAACCATATAATTAAAGAAAAGTGACAATAAATAAATAAGCATAAATAACACTATTAAAGCAAACAATAATTAATAAAAAATTAATGAAAAAGACATAAAAAAGGAATTCAAACATAAACCAGGGGCTAACCCTGGCGTAAACATAATAGTTTGGGTGAGGGATATCTGTTTCACTTTCCAGCTAGGACTCCACAAATATGAAGAGATTTGCACAATTTATGAACAAGGTTCATAAATTAACGAACATCTACATTATACACTTTCACTTCTCTGTTGTAGTTTGCCATGGTGATTGCCCAAACATGCTTGCTACAAAAAATAATTTATTTATAACATTATAAAGATGGACAAATGCAAGTTATGTATATTCAGTCATATGAAAAAGTTTGTGAACACCCTTAGCCTGCATAATAATTGACTCTCCTTTCAACAATAAAGATAACGGTGGTATGTCTTTCATTTCCTAGGAACATCTGAGTACTGCGGTGTTTTCCGAACAAAGAGTTTTAGTGACGCAGTATTTAATTGTATGAAATTGAATCAAATGTGAAAAACTGGCTGTGTAAAAATGTGGGTCCCCTTGTCATTGTGCTGATTTGATTGCCTGTCACTGCTCAATGCTGATTACTTGGTTGGATGAGCTCATTAAGCCTTGAACTTCATAGACAGGAGTGTCCAATCACGAGTGGTCAAAAGTATTTAAGGTGGTCAATTACAAGTTGTGCTTCCCTTTGACTCTCCTCTGAAGAGTGACAGACAGCATGGGATCCTCAAAGCAACTCTCAAAAGATCTGAAAACAAAGATTGTTGAGTCTCCTGGTTTAGGGGAAGGCTACAAAAAGCCATCTCAGAGATTTAAACTGTCAGCTTCAACTGTAAGGAATGGAATCAGGAAATGGAAGGCCACAGGCACAGTTGCTGTTAAACCAACCCAGCAGGTCTGGCAGGCCAAGAAAAATACAGGAGCGGCACAAGCGCAGGATTGTGAGAATGGTGACAGACAACCCACAGATCACCTCCAAAGACCTGCAAGAACATCTCGCTGCAGATGGTGTATCCGGACATCGCTCTACAATTCAGAACATCTGTATGGCAGGGTGATGAGAGAGAAGCCCTTTCTGCACTCACGCCACACACAGAGTCGTTTGTTGTATGCCAATGCTCATTTTGGAACAAAGTGCTTTGGACTGATGAGACAAAAATTGAGTTACCGTATTAACTCGTTTACCACGCACACATTTTTTCCCGAAAATGAGCATTAGAAAATCTGGTGCGCGTCATACACGAGGAATACGGTAGGGGGGTAGGTTTGTTTTTGAATCAGTTTGGCATCGTCATTCAGCATGGATAGTAAGCGTTTACGCTCCTTCACGGCGGGAGAGAAACTAAAAGTGATTTTGGAAGCAGAGAAGATAGGAAATCGGGCAGCAGGTTGCAAGTACGATGTTCCAGAGTCATGTGTTGGCGACAGAAGAAAGAAAAACTTTCGTCATGCAACATAAACAGACAGGCATTTTGCGGAAAACGTGCCCAGTTCCCACAAGTTGAAGTTGCACTCGCTGATTACATTCAAGGCAGGCGTCAGCTTGGATATGCAGTGTCCACGGAAATGATTCAGGTGAAAGCTTGTGATATAGAACGTGGAATACCCATCACTCAGTTCAAAGCAAGCCGTGGATGGGTTACGCACTTCATGAGAAGGAATGGCTTATCAATAAGACGCCGCACGACCATTTCGCAGTGATTACCAGACGCATATGAAGAACAGCTACTAGCTTTCCAAAAATACGTTATTCAGTTGAGGCAGCAGAAAATGTATTTAATGGGGCAAATCAGTAATGCTGATCAAACGGCAGTTTATTTTGAGAACCCCTCAAACACCACTGTTAATGCAGTTGGAGACAAGAGTGTCCCGGTACGCACGGGAGGCAGAGAGATGCAACGGTGTACCGTATGGGATGTTAGTAGCGGTGGTGAATCCAGCAGCGAATTGGAAGATGATGATTAAACTGGAATATTCTGGTGAGCACAATAATTTTCCACTTGCCATTACAGTCCTTTACCGATTGTCTTTATACGGTTCTTTCTTTTCTCACTTTACAGGGCTATTTGTCATTCCCACCTTTCGCAGCATGGCGTGACAAACACTGAACGTTCTGCAGTAGGGGTACTGCTTACAGTTAGTACAATATATCGTATCATGTGCAGAAAGAATTAAACGAGACGTAATTATTCTCCATTACAGTTATTCACGTCGGTGTCTTACTCCAACCTCACTCGCTTCCTATACAATCACAATACGTGTCGTACACGGGGCAAAAGATTTTTTCCAGATTTTCTTTGTAAAAATTAGGGTGTGCGTCTTACATGAGGGCGCGTGGTACAGGAGTAAATACGGTATTTGGTCATAATAAAAATCGCTTTACATGGCAGAAGAAGAACACTAGCTACCTCCTGTCAAATTTGGTGGAGGTCCCATCATGCTGTGGGGCTGTGTGGCCAGTTCAGGGACTGGGGCCCTTGTTAAAGTCGAGGGTCTGATGAATTCAACCCAATATCAACAAATTCTTCAGGATAACGTTCAAGGATCAGTCACAAAGTTGAAGTTATGCAGGAGTTGGATATTCCAACAAGACGATGACCCAAAACACAGTTGGAAATCTACAAAGGCATTCATGCAGAGGGAGAAGTACAATGTTCTGGAATGGCCGTCACAGTCCTCTGACTTGAATATCATCGAAAATCTATGGGATGATTTGAAGCAGGCTGTCCATGCTCGGCAGCCATCAAATTAAACCGAACTGAAGAGATTTTGTATGAAGAATGGTCAGAAATACCTCCATCCAGAATCCTGACACTCATCCAGCGTTACAGGAGGACAGCGTCTAGAGGCTCAAAGGAGGCTCAACTGAGTATTGATGTCATATCTCTGTTGGGTGCCCACATTTATGCACCTGTCTAATTTTGTTATGATGCATATTGCATATTTTCTGTTAATCCAATAAACTTAATGTCACTGCTGAAATACTACTGTCTCCATAAGGCATGTCAGATATTAAAAGGAAGTTGCTACTTTGAAAGCTCCGCCAATGAGAAACAAAAATCCAAAGAATTAAGAGGGGTTCATATGACTGTATATATATATATATATATATATATATATATATATATATATATATATATATATATATACTGTATATATAATGATAGATAGATAGATAGATAGATAGATAGATGAAGGATGAACAAAACAGCACAAACATAATTATGATAGCTTAATTTAACTTTTTCTTTTCAGTAGCGAAAGGCAAACAACTTTTGAATTCTGATCATTTAATCTACATGCATAAGATGGATCGATTTTTTTTACTATTGATTTAGGAGGGCACTTTATAATACAGGTATAGCCATTTACACTCCCGGGGCTTCATGTATAAACAATGCATATGCACAAAAAATGTTGCATACGCCAGTTTCCTCGCACACTTTGAGATGTATAAAAACTAAACTTGCCGTAAACCTATGCACATTTTCATGGTAGCCTCCTACCTTGCGTTCACATGTTTCTACTCCGTATTGCAAACTGGTGAAAATCAGCGTGAAAGCAGTGCTACTGTTTCCGTGTGAGATTTATCAAATATATTGACAATAATTGCATATCATTTACAAATTTAAGGCACTTGACTGTAATCATTCTGTAACAATATAATGTGTGTGGAATGGCTAAACTATTCCAAATACCATAACTGCTTTAGTGTTGTTAATCACAGAGTTTTGTAACCCATTGTATCTGAGTTTGGCGTCACAAGCTCTACAGCAGCTGATCGGAAAACCCTGCAGGACATTTACAGCACAAGCTGCATTAGGGAAGCCACCAGCTCTTCGATGGATTCCAGTCAGCCATACTCACAGTCTATTTGAACTTCTCCAATCTGGCAAATACTTCAGAGCCGTTCCTGCATGGATCTCGCGGTTCAGAAACAGTTTCATCCCAAGAGCTCTAAATGCACTCAGTCAGTTCATCAAGTGCTCCGGTAGAAATGCTTGTACTTAGAATTACAATCACCTCACTGTAAACCTGCAGTACAGTTGTAATATTGCACAACCTGAGACACTTTATGAACCATTTGCACTATATGTACATGTATATTGGACTACCATTAATATTACCATATTAATATTATTATTGTTATATCATTTTATAGGAAAATACATTTATAGAGGATATTGAATCTCATTGTGCCATTTAATGACAATAAAGGAATTTGATTCAATTCAATCATGTGTATTTATCGATGATGATGAGTGGCTTATTAGACAATTTAGACTTCCAAGAGCTATCCTTTTGGTGCTGTGTGCTGTTAGAGTACTAGGATGTATGCTTCATATCATTTTTATGATGAAATGTATTAAAGTATGTATATTATATTTTACAGATAAATTGTTCACTTCATTTAAATAATATATACAGTGAATAATTAAACATGTGGCCGAGCAGTAGTGATGAGCTGGCACTCCATCCAGGGATTGTTCCTCCCTCGCGCTGTATGCTTGCTGACAGGACCCTGGATGAATAGATGGATGGAATAACCCTAATAATAATAAATAATACATTTTATTTATATAGCGCCTTTCCCATGCTCAAGGCATCTTCTTATTTAATACGCTGTCCAGGATTTTAAATCACCTGTAGCTCGCAAACTGCTTGACCTATTGACCTGAAATTTGGTACACATATACTACGTGACCTCTACTGTCCGCTTTTGGGGTCATGATTTTTATTCATCTTTTAATTTTTATTTTGTTTTATTGTAGAATCAACTTTTAGCAGTGGATAGTGGGGCAGCCGTGTGGCACATGTGTATGGGTGCCGTTCTCATCCCTACCACCTTCGCCATCACTTCCTCTACCTCTTCATATCTTAAATCATTCTTGAGGCAAATTGAACAGTTAAGTGCCAGCTTAAGTGAAACATTAAAGAAAACGTACTAAGTAATTGCAACACAAACTCTGACTTAATCAGTTTTAACGTGAAAAGATGCCGACGGAAGAAGAGAAGAAGCGGGCAGCTAGGGTGGAGAAACGAAGAGCTGCTCTGGAAACAACAAGCAAATCAACCTCTGAGCAAACAAATGATGAACATACAGAGAAAGAGGAGGAAAACTATAAGTCAAGTTTAATAACTACACATTATTGTGCAGTCCGCCATTACTGGCTAAATGCATATTACAAATATTTTTCAGTGTTCCATGAAAGTTTTGAAGAATCAGCATTCTAAGCTTACAGCTGGTTTGACATTTATTACAGAGCTTATATTGTGGCAGTTGGTTTTGTGGAGAAAGAAAATGGAAGGACAGGAAACGAGGGTCACATCATAGCAGGCATACAGCGTGAGGCAGGACCAATCCTTGGACGGGGCGCCAGCTCATCGCTACTGCCCTGCCACCGTGACCTCATGTTTAATGTATGCTTTAATGCATTTCATCATGAAAATGATATCAAGTATATATCTTAGTATTATAAAATGTTCAGATAGCTGTAATATCATGAATGTAATCACTGTCTGCGAAAGAGAAAGCCCGTTTTAGTAGCACGTAGTGATTCACACACATAGAACACTTGGAATACAAAGAACTAACTTGCTGCTTTACTTACAATGGGATTTAAGAAACTAATAGATTAAATTTTGATTTTAAGATGAAGTTCTATTTTAATGACAATGTAAACTACAAGGTTAAAGTGGAAATTTCAAGATTAAAGTCGACATTTCAACCTTTTCTTTTCTGCACTGTGTCCCTATTTTTTTCTTTTCTCTGTGCCCTAATACGCTTCCGTATGACACTCAGACGGTGGGCAACGACTTTGAGATCTGACCACTTCTTTTTAAATTCAGTCACGGTGTGACTTTCTGAACTTGTACTTTTGAGTTTCATCCCATCAGTTTCCTTCTGCTGCACACACCACTATACCTTAGCCACCTAATCCTATGGTTTTCTTTGGAGTAGGACCTCCACTTCATATTTGGTGAAATTCTTCTTTTTTCCACATGTTTTTGCCATTGTCTTTTAACAAAACATTGAACAGAAAGGACTATTTATATTGATTTGCATATTCAAATATGTGAAATTCTGGCAGGAGTCGGGATGAGGCTGTAGGCACGTGCGTCAAATTTCATGTTCATTGGGATTTATAATAGGGAAGTGCAATGGAACTTGGCGCAGGCACAGTTTTATGCATCTGACTTTTTTTGTGTGTACACACATTTCCAGTTTTGTCCGTATGCCATGTTTTAGTGTGAATTCTACAGATGGTCCCAGGTGATCCATCAGGTTCAGTGGCGTAGCTAGGATGGGGTGGTCTGCCCCGGATGGCATATTTTTGGGGGTAGCATTATTGGCCAGAAGGCTCAGTACAATTCATGTTTAAGCAGCAGGGTTCAGAAAAATATCATTCATGAATGATTAAAGTAAAGTTCTTTGATTCTTATCCAGAAATGCTTCGAAAAAAATTTTCAGACTGTCCTTCTGTGAGGGCATCAGACACAGCAGTTGAAATATATGAGGTGTCAGGGATGCCAGGGGCCATGACCCGGCCGGGACGTCATGAGGGACCGGATGTGGGTCTGTGCCCACCCTGGATCACGTGGGGGTTGCCTTCCGGGTTGCTCTGTGGGCCACGGGTACAGGGCATTGAAGCTCCACCCTGTGGTCACCACCAGGAGGTGCCCCAATGCCTTAGGGACCTGTTACCCCAGCACTTTCGCCACACCAGGAAGTGCTGGGGGGAAGATTTATGACGACGCCCGGAGAGCAGCCGGGAGGACAGCCGGCACTTCCGCCACGCTGGGGCGTGGCCAGAGGAGGAATGCCGGGAACACCTGGCGCTCATCCAGGTCCTGTATAAAAGGGGCCGTCTCCATTCATTCGAGGCTAGAGTCGGGTGGAAGGAGGACGAGGCAAGAGAGAGCTGTGGAGGCGGCCCGAAGAAAAGGCATTGTGTGGCCAGGACTGAGTGTTTTGGGGTTTGTGCACGTGACTGAGGTCTGAGTGACCATTATTTGGGTCTTTGTGACCAATTGTTGTAAATATATTATAAATAAACGTGTTTGTGGGTGACATGAACGTGTCTGCCTGTCTGTGTCCGGGTCAACTTCCAAAGAGGCAATAAGGAAAATAAACAGAAACATTACACCGATAAGAATTTCTAGAAAGATAAACAACTAATTTACAATTTATAATTTCATTTCGTTATTAATCCGAATGTGTTCTCGCTCTGCTCAGGAAACATCCCCACCTATCATTTGTCATTACACTGGTTCTGGTTTGCATATTAAACTAATAATTAGAATATGGCTTATCAGTGCAGCGTCTATACTATATTCTTGTCTAGTTGATGCTTAGATAGATAGATAGATACTTTATTAATCCCAAGGGGATATTCCCAAACTCCATCAGCAGCATACTGATAAAGAACAATATTAAATTAAAGAGTGATAACAATGCAGGTATAACAGACAATAACTTTGTGTAATGTTAACGTTTACCCCCCGAGTCGCATAGTGTGGGGTCTCCTCAGTCTGTCAGTGAGCAGGATGGTGACAGCAGTCTGTCTCTGAAGCTGCTCCTCTGTCTGAAGCTGCTCCTCTGTCTTGAGATGATCCTGTTCAATGGATTCTCCATGACTGACAGGAGTCTGCTCAGCGCCCGTCGCTCTGCCACGGATGTCAAACTGTCCAGCTCCGTGCCTACAATAGAGCCTGTCTTCCTCACCAGTTTGTCCAGGCATGACATATAAATAATTATATGTGAAACATTATTGCTGTTTCTCTATATATTAAGAAATCTATGCAAAATGTATCTTAATTTTTCTTTATACAGTGGAACCTCGGTTCACGAACGTCTCGGTACACATACAACTCGGTTTACGACCAAAAAGTTCGCCAAACTTTTGCCTTGGTTCGTGACCACACACTTGGTATACGAACAGGCCAGTTTCCCTTTCGGTTTGTGCTTGCTGATGATTTCCGCACGTGTTGCATTGTTCTCGGTCAGACGTGCGTGCTTGCTTTCGCTGTGAACTCTTTGTGTCCTATTTCATTTCCCTTCTGGTTCGTACACACGGATTGCTGTATTTAAGCACGTGTAGTGCCGCTCCCTATTCATTGTTCGCAGTCAGACGTGCGTGCTTTACCTGCAATCTCTTTGTGCTCTACAGTATTTTGTGTGCTTTTGCACTTAACTATGGCTTCTAAGCAAGTGAAGAGTGGTGATTAGAAAGTTTTGCAGAAAATTTAAATTGAAGTAAAGAAAGAAATTATTGAAAAGTATGAGCGTGGTATTCGTGTTACTGATCTTGCCGCCGAGTACAAAATGTCAAAACCTACGATTTTTACTATTCTAAAGCAGAAAGAATCTATTCAAGCAGCTGATGTTGTAAAAGGTGTTACAGCGTTAACCAGGCAGAGGCCTCAAGTGCTGGAAGAGATGGAAAAACTGTTTACCAGTTTACACCTTTACCAATCTGAGAACCCTCGTGCTTTCAAGCAGCACAATGTAAACAAAGCCAGACTGCCAGTAATGTGGAGGGCAAACACGAAGGGTTGGGTCACAAGGACTTTGTTTTTGGAATGGCTGCATGAGGCTTTCGCTCCCATCAGCTAAACAGCTAAAAAACAGCAGAAACCCAAGAAATCACCTGAAAACATCCCTCCATCGTGGAGCCAGACTCTCCCTCAAAACTGTAACCTCCTCTCCACCCAGTTCCTCCTCACTTCATGCCAGAACTTGACTCATGCAAGGTTAGTTTTCTTGGTGGTTTATGGTTTTTGTATTACGGATTTTTTAAATGCTCCTTTTTTCCCCTGTGCTTAAAACTCATTAAAAAAAGTGTTTATACAGCGATCGGTTGCAAGGCTATAGTGCGAACTGCTGTATTGTTACAGAGAGAGAGAGGGTGGGCTCGCGTGCAGCTGAACGGGGGCTTGGGTGTTTTGTGTCAGTCTTATTCATTCAATGTTTTTACATTAGTTTACTATTACACTGTGCATTCTATGGCGTAATTAACTATATTTGTGCTTAATAATCTTTAAAAAAGTATATTTACATACAGTTGGTACGGTCTGGAACGGATTAATTGTATTTACATACAATCCTATGGGGGAAATTACTTCGCTTCACGGCCAAATCGGTTTACGACCGGAGGTTTGGAACGAATTATGGTCGTGAACCGAGGTTCCACTGTATGTCATTTTAATTTTCTATTTAAATAGGTTAACATATTCAGATATGTTGGAGGGCGGCAAATTGAAGTACCGAGCAGCACGAATTCAAGCTGCGCCACTGCTCAGGTTCCGTCATTAGCCAAATGAACGTGTGGCTTTTCAGTACAGCCTCACTCTCACTCATGCACTTGCCTTCCTTAGCAAGGTTTGGACCCCTGACCCCCTTGTTCTTCTCCAATACAGACAAGTGCTTCATCTTTCAGTCCTGCACTGGTAGCTCTTCAGAGAAGAAAGGGATTGCTGCAGCCTTTCTCATGGCCACACTCCAGAATATGAGGTCCCTGAATTTATGACCAGGCCGAGCAGTGAACTGATAGAGGAAGCGATGAGTTGGGGTATGTTAGGGTTTTTTAAAGGCAGGTGTGGCCATCTTGCTATTGATTGGTTTCTAAGATGCACATAAGGCTGTCTTTTTTAGGTGACTATTGGAGCAAAGTTTTGTCCATCAAGTCTGCCAATCTTTGAGTTTTAGCTCAGCGTTACGCAACCTTTAAGTATTTGCGACCCGAGTTTTCATAACAGTTTTAATCGCGCCCCCTAATGTTTTTTTGAAACCCTAATAAAATGTATTCCTATATTTTTTGCTGCCAATACACCGCTACAAGTTTAATTATACCTACTGTGATGGATGTCCGGCAAGAGTTGCCGGTCCTCACCCCCAGGCCTCCAGGAGGAACTCTCCCGACAGCATGGACGTGCCCCGAGTTCCAGCAGGGCCTCATGGACTTTGTAGTTTTTATACACAGCCCTGCTGGATACCTTGGGGACCACAAGGAGTCGCTGTAGGCCTATAACCTGGAAGTGCGTCCTGGTCACGTGAATGGGAGGAATGACGTACTTCCAGGTTGAAGAAAAGAGAAGTTTTACCTGGCCCAGAAGTAATAGAAAGTCACGTGGACTGAGGGACAAACACTTCAGGGTCAAGGACTATAAAGGACTGTGGGAAATCCCAGACGGACGAGCTGAGTTGGGAGGCAGGGTGGCTAAGCGTCTGGGAGTTTGGAGGATTGAATTATTGTATTGTTTATTGAGTATTGTGGAGAGGAGCGTGCTTTGTGCACAATATTATTATAATAAATAATAATTGGACTTTTTATCTGGTGTCTGATGAGGGGTCTGAGGGTACAGGGGTGCGAGGAAACCCTAATTCTGTCACACTACTTAACTTTTATCGACATTTATCTAACTCTATATTTATTTTTCTAGTATCAGAATGTAGTTTAAGTTAATTTGTTTTGGTTTCAATAGATGTGTTTTTCATATTTTTGATTCTTGTTTTCTTTTTTCACATTCTCGTGCCCCCTTTTTTGTTACTCTAGGGGGGCATGCCCCACAGGTTGAGAACCGATGTTATAGCTCTTGGTTTGACTTTGGGTATTTACATGGTACCTTATCTTTCTTTCTTTCGTTCTTTCTTAGCTAATGCAAACATAAAATATAGTTACTTATTTTAAAGTATTATAAACTAATGCATCTCCATAAAAATAAATAATCTGTCAGTCTTTAACAATTACTTGTGGGACAAACCATACCCAAGTTAAAATGTGTATTAGTTGTCAAACTCACCCAATCCTCCCATTTGTTTCTGTGGCTAAACTATCAAGAGGGAAGGTAAACTGGTACATGAACAGTGTGTGACTTCTGAGGTCTTCCTGTTTAATTGTGGTGGCGTCTTCATCTTTGGCTTTCTTTTTCATTTTCTTAGGTTCACTTCCAAAGGACGACACTGAGAAGAAGAAGAGTGAATCTTTATTTCAACGCTTTTTCAAGAGTTCACCTGGTGAGTTATTAGACGCAGTGACAGAAAACTTCAGGATTGTGGTTTGCAATCACACAGCATTAGTGACACCAGTCTTCATTCATTCAGGAGAGCAACCTTTGTAAATGCTTCTGTACTTTTAAAGTATTAGTTAGCAATCACATATTCTGCTATATATTTGAACATTATTGCAGGAACTGATTATATTGTCTGTAATTTGTATAGAAAAATATGCAATTCGTATTAAAAATACAGTGCAAAGCACACACACATTTTTACACACTTTGAAGTTCTGGTCCTTACACAGCAGTGGTGCCTTTATTCTGTAGCTCGGTGTACCAACTTCATGGCCTGGCAATACAATACAATTTATTTTTGTATAGCGCAAAATCACACAAGGAGTGCCGCAATGGGCTTTAACAGGCCCTGCCTTTTGACAGCCCCCCAGCCTCGACTCTCTAAAAAGACAAGAAACAACTCCCAAAAAGATCCTTGTAGAGAAAAAATGGAAGACACCTTGGGAAAGGCAGTTCAAAGAGAGACCCCTTTCCAGGTAGGTTGGGCATGCAGTGGGTGTCAAAAAGAAAAGGGGGTCAATACAATACAATACACAGAACAGAACAAATCCTCAATACAGTATAAAAATAAAAATATTACAAGTACGGAGCAGAATTTAACAGTAGATGACATCCCATAATATGATTTGAGTCCTGGAGACCTCGGCCATCAAGCTGCCTCCCCCAATTGGCCATTCCACAGCTGAGTCAGTGCTGGGCCAGCCAATCCAATGAAAGGACCCCTCAGTCCCATGATTCCTGCGATCCTTCATAAGAGATGACTTTACATCCGGCAGGCAAAACAACTTGGCAGGTGGGCCGTGGCACCAAGTGCCACATTTGAGTACCGAGAACAGAAACAGAATAGGTGAGGGTTATTATCAAATTATAAACTATCCTGTTACTTCTGTTTTAGTGCTAATGACTAACAACAGAGACGCAGTCTGTACAGTTAATCAGCAGTTCTAGTCAGGGTGTGCTAAACTGAAGTCGTGAGTCTTCAGCCGAGATATAAAAGCTGAGACCGAAGGGGCATCTCTTATAGTAGCAGGTAGACCAGTCCACAGTTTAGAGGCCCTGTAACTAAAAGCTCAACCTCCCACTGTTATTTTATTAATTCTTGGAATCCTAAACAGATCGGCATCTTGAGATCTTAATGTGCGCTCAGGTTTGTAAGTCATGATAAACTTTTTTATTATTGCTATCTATTAATGTAGAATAGTATTCTGAGCGAGCTTTAAAGAGAGCTTTTTTATATTTATTAACACTCTCTGTCCATGCAATTTGAAAGACATGTAGTTTTGTTGTTCTCCATCTGCACTCCAGTTTTCGACACTCTAATTTAAGAGCTCGAGTATTTTCATTAAACCAGGGAGAGTTTCTATGTGCTTTGATCACTTTTGTTTTTAGGGGAGCCACTGTGTCCAGAGCATCTCTCAAGGTCACATTATAATGTGATATTAGCTGATCTAAATGGTTTTCCACAATTACACTCGACTTTCTCAAAGTATCGACAAATTTTGAAGCAGAATTAAAATCTAGATGTCGCACTGTCTTTGTTTTAATCTGTGAGTGCGTTGGCATGGGCAGAACTAAATCAAATGTAATAAGTAGTGATTGGAAATAACTACATTTAATGGAGTAATATTTAAATATTGAATTTCAACTTTATCAGTTATAATTAAATCTAATGTGTGGTTATGATAATGAGTTGGACCTTTGACAATCTGACAAAATCCTACTGAATTTAACAAATAAGTAAAACATTTGCTAAAAGTGTCAGTTTCCACATCAATGTGTACATTAAAATCCCCCATCAGAACTACGTGATCATAATTTATAGCCAAATCAGACAGAAGGTTGCTAAATTCAGTCATGAACAATGAATATGGCCCTGGTGGTCGGTAGACTAGCACTATAATTGTGTTGGAATCTGTTTTAGTATTTAAAATGAATGCCTCAAAGGATGTAAATTTGCCTAAATTTTTAGACGTGATTTGCATTTTGTTACAATGAATTATTCCAAGGCCTCCTCCTCGACCTCTCAGAATCTCTAGACTTATGAAGGAACGAGTATCCATCTGGTGACGCCTCTGCTAGGGGAACAGTGTCACATTTACTAAGTCAGGTTTCAGTGAGAAGACACAGATCAGATTTTGTACTTAATATAATATCATTTACCAAAACAGCTTTATTGCCAACAGAGCGAATGTTCAATAAACAGCATATAAAACTGTATGGTTCTTTCTGAACTGGTGATATATTTTTTGTTTTAATTTGAATTAAATTTCTATTACAGATGCCCCTGGTGGAGGGTCTGGTTTTATCCTTTGGTCTAATTATACACCTTATTTTTTGGTTATCAAATAATTTAAGGTTTGTATCAAGACTAAATTTACTGGATGCCCCACAACAGGGATTATGGGTAACAGCTTTAGGAAAATAACAGGTGGGATAAAGAACAGCCTGTGATTTAAGATCAGATGACTGCGGCCTGGATGGTGCTCTGATCAGTCAACCAGGCATTTTTGCTGCCATATTTATGCCATACATAAGATCCCCTCCAGTTGGGATGAAGACCATCTCTTTTGAAAAATCCAGGCCTTTCCCAAAAATCATCCCAATTGTTCACAAATGCTATGCTTTTATTTGCACACCAGGTTTCTAGCCAGCAGTGAAAGGAATGCAATCTGCTGTAAATCACATCCCCTCTATATAATCTTGGTAAGGGACCAGATACAATTAAATTCCGACATTTTCTGGCAGACAAACACGTTCACCTCTGCTATGGAGGCACACATGGAGACAGCAGAGAATTTACACTGGAAGTTATATGTTTGCCAATGAAAAGGACAATTAAGGTAGAATTAAAGAAAAGGTTTTATAAAAATGTATTCATTTAGGTAACATGTTCTTTCATGTGATTTGCTATTGAACATTTGTGACTCCCAGAGGCCCCCAGTTTTATTTTTCTGTGTCGTTTTTCCTCCCCTAACCTGTCATGCAGCGGACTCAGCTCAGGTTACAGTGGCCGTTAAAGAAAATCCTAACAAGTTTTATTTTCTTATTCACAGCAAGAAACAGGAAAAGTCGACAAACGGTATGCCGGTCCACTTTAAACCGAGTGAGAGATGTGCCTCTGGGTGTTTCAGAAGTGAGTGTTCTGGGTGAACGCATTAAAACATTAGAGACAGCCTGGAAAAGCTGATTACAAATACAATCAAAGGGGTTTTCATTTATTAAAGGGTACCAGGAACTCAGAGTGAAAGATTAAAGGTTTTATATCAATAGTGGGTGGACAAAGAATTTAGTGGTAATTTGAAATATACCAGAGCGGGCATCTTTAGGTTAAACTGGGCAGGTTTTATATAACTTATGTGTTCTAGGAGTCTTGATTTAAAGTATCTGCCACTGCAAGCCCTCATCTTAGGTGTCTCTGTGGAATAAAAATCATTACAGTCTAGAAGTGACCTAAAATACCTGCAGATATTGGACTGCATGTGTGCTCAGGAAAAGTCAACCATTTGTCCATAAGTGATACTTCGAATGCTACATTTAAAAAGTAATTCTAAGTAACTGTTGTTTACATGCCGTCAAACTGAGATTGCTACTTGTGTGTAAACCAGATGATCACAAGTACAATACTGTCAGTGCATTTCTGGTGACAATTCAAGGCATTACCGTTCGGATTATACAGTTTGTACCTAATACAACTGTGTCCAGCACTGAGAATTAGCTGCAGGTGAAATGCTGAGAACGGCGCCCTGGAAAAGTCAGTCTGCTTAAAGTGCCACCAGAGAGTCACAAAGGGGATGAATAAGAACAACGAGAAGAGACAATCACAACACAAATAATAACCAAATGCTGATTTTGTATTAAAGAATCACTCAGCACACAATCCACACTCAGGCCCTGATAAAGTTCAACAGCGATGAAGGCAGCAGTGGGCTGAAGTTCTCCTGCTCCTCTGGTTGTTGTTTTCTTCAGTTGCTGTTGAATTGTGCAGACGTTCAGAGGGTGGAAAGTGAAAGGGGGCCGCAGCTCAAACGTCCCAGGGCAGACTGGCTCATTGGTTGTGGTCCTTCAGTGAGCCTGCGGTGAAGTAATTGTGGGGATCTCAAGTGTCTGATCACAATAAACCTTTTTAGAGCTTTAAGTTCATACTAGCCGTGCTACCCGTCTCAGAGGGTTTGAAATCAAAGTAGTTAACGTAGACCTGAGAGTCAACATTTGCAGTGCATCATCTATTAGAATAATGCATGGAGCAATAAAATGCATTGCATTCCTACAGATGGCACATCACAAACATTTACAGTAGTAAAATGCCACCAATAGATGGAGTGTCACAAACATTAGCTCTGCTTTGGCACATCCCATACTAAACGGCATGTAACAGAGACATGGCAACTGGACAGACACACAGGCTCTTGTGCTTTCATTAAGGTGGATGAGCTGTTTTCTGTTGGATGTTCTCAGTGTTCATGTTTGCAGTGCAGTGTCCCTCAGTCTCTGTTAAATGATAAAACAAACAGGCATAGTCGTCCCTTGATTTAATGTGTGACCTGCAGGTCCAGTATAAAAATAGCCAAATGGTCACCCCACTTATTTACCTAATATGGGGGAATAGACTTTGTTACCCTTAATGGTTTTCCTCATCTCTGAAGAAGGGAAGATTTCCCAAAATGTGTCAGCTGACCAGTTCAAGTGGACACCTCTACAAACTGGGCATCACACCCCAATTCTGGGAGTCTTTTGCTTTAGGACTTTAGACACACAGACGTGGCTTTTTAGACCTGTAGAATTTATTAATTGTACTTTTGTAATTCATAATTCTGTATATTTGCACATTGGTAGCTATATTTCTTTTATTCTATACTAGGTGAACTGCTAAAAGTATGTATTTACCATATTCTGGCTGTAATAGATTACTTGTGCGAAATAATAACCTGCGTCTTAAATCGATTTTTCCTTTTGTATGCCATTTGATGTGTTAGCAGTGCATAAAAGCAGTGCAAATGTTTACAGTGCGCCATCTGTTGGATAGCAGAGACATATAGCATCTGGATGGACGCTGTTAATCAGTTGAACTAGGAGTTACAGTGTGTTCAATTGTGCTAGAAATCTCTGGAGACAAAAACCTTTTTACCTTTACTTCTGTCAGAGCCCAAGAAATGCAGACTGATACAGCATAATGCTGAAGAGAAAATGCACAAAATATATCTCTCTATTATAAAAGGAAATCCTGAGACAAGACTTTTTCAAAAAGATTTTTTCAAGTCCCGCCCTCCTCTCAAACCACGCCCACGGTCCTCTCACCTCTCATTCATGTCAATGCTTTTGACAGACACACTTCCTGCACTCTCAGCTCTTATAAATTTTAACGTTTTCCTCACATTAAGTACCCAATTAAAGAAGACGTATTATGTACAAATCTTATTGAAGAATTTCATCATGAAGGGTTATCAACAGAAGAAATGAGAAAATTATTGATCGGTTACACGGCAAATTGGTTAAATACGTATCAGTAAACTCTGCTGAAAAGTTGGTGGTGATAGTGAGGAAGATGAAAACATCAGCTTACAATATCACGAAGAATATCTACAACCATTAACACCGTCTGGTTTTCCACCGGACGAATTACTGTAGAAAGAAGGATGTATCCAAGAAAGGTAATGTAGTCCATCTTCAGGGGATAACATTAGACACCAAAGGAGATCTTGATATGCCATTCGTATTAAAATGTTTACCATTTCCCGTTAGAAGAGCTTTTTCCATAACAATTAACAAATGACAAACATTCGAAAAAGTCGTTTTATTTATTAGAGAGACAGAAACGAAACTCACTCACGTGCAGTTATATGTTGCGTTGTAACGATGAAAGTCCAAACACAGAATCAAAATTTATTGCGATATTGATGAAAATTTTATTAAGTTTTACAAAAGTTTAAAAAGTATTTGCGTGTTAAATTCAAAGCCAAGCAGAAAGAAAATGTATAACGCAATGAATACCTCTAACACAGCATGAAACAATTTACTTTCAAATTATTATGTTTTACTATTTTTTAATATGGTTAATTACTCACTGTAATGTAAAATAGTTAGTTCTATTATGCATTTGTAACAATTACCATGAAAAAAGCAACCTGTTTAAATTGTATATCTGCATCCCTGTTTAAAAAGTTCACGTGCAGAAGTTCGCTGATGACACTGCTATGGTGGGCTGCATCAGGAGTGGGCAGGAGGACGAGTATAGGAACCTAATTAAGGACTTTGTTAAATGGTGCGACTCAAACCACCTACACCTGAACACCAGCAAGACCAAGGAGCTGCTGGTGGATTTTAGGAGGACCAGGCCCCTCATGGACCCCGTCATCATCAGAGGTGACTGTGCAGAGGGTGCAGACCTATAAATACCTGGGAGTGCAGCTAGATGATAAACTGGACTGGACTGCCAATACTGATGTTCTGTGTAAGAGAGGACAGAGCCGACTATACTTCATTAGAAGACTGGCGTCCTTCAACATCTGCAATAAGATGCTGCAGATGTTCTACCAGACAGTTGTGGTGAGCGCCCTCTTCTACGCGGTGGTGTGCTGGGGAGGCAGCATAAAGAAGTGGGACAAACTGGTGAGGAACGGCAGGCTCTATTGTAGGCACGGGGCTGGACAGTTTGACATCTGTGGCAGAGCGACGGGCGCTGAGCAGACTCCTGTCAATCATGGAGAGTCCACTGCATCCACTGAACAGGATCATCTCCAGACAGAGGAGCAGCTTCAGTGACAGCCTGCTGTCACCATCCTGCTCCACTGACAGACCGAGGAGACCCCACACTATGCGACTCTTCAATTCCACCCGGGGGGGTGGACGTTAACATTATACAAAGTTATTGTCTGTTATACCTGCATTGTTATCACTCTTTAATGTAATATTGTTCTTTATCAGTATGCTGCAGCTGGAGTAGGGGAATTTCCCCTTGATAGATAGATAGATATGAAAGGCACTATATGATAGATAGATAGATAGATAGATAGATAGATAGATAGATAGATCTATTATATAGTGCCTTTCATATCTATCTATCTATCTATCTATCTATCTATCTATCTATCTGTTATTTAGTGCCTTTTTATCTATCTATCTATATGCGAGCGGCAGAGGTGGGAAGTGGCTAGTGGGTAGCATAGGCATGGGGGTTGGCGAGCAGGGGGCAAAGTAATAAAAAAGAAAAAGCAATAATAATACAACAGTACTAAAATGTAGAAATAAAATTAGATTGTACATTAAAGAATAATATTTCAGATAATGGATGGATGATAGAAATGTGTTTTTTGTCCACTTTTGGTTATTTCAGGTAATGTGGGTTGTTCACTTTCAGTCTCTGTAGCTGCCTGTCCCTTCACCTTCCTTATCTTTCTAATCCTTGTTAAACTCGCATTCCTGATCTGATCACGTCAGATTTATCACGATGCATTGTCTTAACCTCTGCCATGTAATCTGTTATCGACAAGTGGGCTTGCAGTGCTAAGAAGCAGCATTTCTGTTTCACCTCTAAACTCATAAATGTCTACAAAAATTGTAACAAGATAGAAATGCAGCCATAATTAACATATAATGATACAGAGTAATCGTTCAAAAAGCAGGTCTTGTTTGAGTGCTCAAAACGAGCAGGAAAAAAAATTCTGACACATTACCGCATTCAAGGTCACTAGTGACCCTATAGATTTTAGATGAATAAATGATCAGAATAAAATAATTTTAAACTATTTTGGTGTGTTTTTGGTAGTAAATTCATGTGGATGAAATGAATGAACCATCAATCTGGGGAGTTGTGTCCAGACTGCATCATGTGACCCAAAGAGAGCTGTAAACATGGCGTCACTGAGGTATGTATACAAGGGTTAAAGGAGTAGGGGGATACAAACATTTACACAAAGGTTGCTCTGCTGTCTTTATGAAGACTTGTGTCCATTTTACCAAAAGCTTGTAAACCCTAACCTTTAGGTGGTCTCCTTTATTAACTGTGTTGTTTAAATCTGATAGTGATTTGAGATAACTGCCAGGTGACTCTCATTTTTATGATGCGATTGTCCATGAAAATAAAAAGTAACAGATAAACTTTTATTTAAGTCATAGATGAAGAGGTCGAGCCACCCCCAACGCCTCTGATTGAAAAACCATGGAGGAATCAGGAATTTAGCTCAAAGTGAGTAAGTTGATTGGACACTTTCTGAGGTGATGTGTGATGAAAACACCCAGAGATACAAATGTGCTAAAAGATGAGTTGAGGTGGAGAGAAAGGTGGGCTGGAAAAGTGTGAGTGAGGGCAAAGATGACAGCCCAGGTCATAAGAGGGCAGCATCCCAGACTTCTGTAGGACTGGACCCAGTGGAAGAAAGGAGGAGACCACTGGTTTTTAGAAAAGGGGTGAATGTTAAATATGTGTGTTTGTTTGTGTGTGTGTGTTGGGGTGTGTGTAAGTAGGCATGGAAACACGTTTATAACTGCTGGGTATTCAGACTAGAAGACGCTGCAGTCACCTATCACTTTTGGTATCAGATCTTTTTCCTCTTCTTTCAGCTGCTCCTGTTAGGGGTTACCCCAGTGGATCATATTGTCCGCATAATGATTTGGCAACATTTTTACACCGGATGCCCTTCCTGACGTAACCCTCCCCATTTATCCGGGCTTGGGAGGGGCAGGAAGAAACACAGGTTTCAGATGTGTGACTTAAATAACTTAGATGTGTCTGTTATCATGTCAATGAATGAAATGTGACCAAAAACTACTGTGTGGCCAGTCTGTTACCCGACCTGTACTGATGTTGAGAACAGGAATGTGTTTAGTACTTGGCTGTAGAAGTTGGTTCTTCTGGCCTCCTTAGTCTTATTTGATAGCTGTTTAGTTCCATATTTGCATAATATGGATATTCATTCATTTAATTTTCTAATCTCAGTTATTATATTACAAGATTGGCCTGGACAGAGGTGGAGTGCAAGGCAGTTAGCTTTATTTGCTTCATATATTTTATGTTTTTGTACTCAAGTCATAACAAATTTGCATCCAATTTGCATTGGAAAGTTTAACTGCAAAAAAGGTTGATCTTTAATGGCTTATGAGACATACAAGAGATTCTTATTTCTGTTTCGTTTAAGAATTGACTTTGTCACAGATGTTTCTCCCAAAATTCCTCACAAAAAACAGCCTTAGACAGAAAAGGAGGTGTGAGACACAGCTGAGGTAAAAATAGTCAAAATTGAGAATTTGGTTTGAAAAACATCTTGTAGTGTGTGAAGTCTCCTTCAAGTCTCTTTTAATCGATCTCAAGACTTCTTATTTTTTACTTATTATTGGACTGATGTCTTCCTCCAAGGTGACTTATAACATTTGAGATACAATCAGTTATATTTCATTTTGGTTTCCAATTGGAGCACAGGCAGATGAAGTGATTTTCTTGTAGTAAAACAGGTGTCAGTAGTGGGATTTGAACCTGCAATCTTACAGTTTGAAGTCCAAAGCTTTAACCCCTACACCACAGTGCCTGCCTTCTCTGACTATGATTTAATTGGAGCCAGTCATTTAATAGTTTTACTCAGAAGCAAAGACTTCATAATCATAGTCTTCTTCTTCTTCTTCCTCTTCTTTCAGTCTACTCCCATTAGGGTTGCCACAATGGATCATTTTTTTTCATCTCCTTCTGCCCTCGTCATCTTGCTCTGTTATACCCATCACCTGCATGTCCTCTCTCACCACATCCATAAACCTTCTCTTAGGTCTTCCTCTTTTCCTCTTGCCTGACAGCTCTATCCTTAGCATCCTTCTCCCAGTATACCCAGCATCTCTCCTCTGCACATGTCCAAACCAATGCAATCTCACACTCTGACTTTGTCTCCCAACCATCCAACTTGAGCTGACCCTCTAATGTCCTCATTTCTAATCCTGTCCATCCTCGTTACATCCAATGCAAATCTTAGCATCTTTAATTCTGCCACCTCCAGCTCTGTCTCCTGCTTTCTGGTCAGTGCCACCGTCTCTAGCCCATATAATACAGCTGGTCTCACTATTGTCCTGTAGACCTTCCCTGTCACTCTTGCTGATACCCGTCTGTCACCAATCACTCCTGACACTCTTCTCCACCCTGCCTGCACTCTCTTCTTCACTTCTCTTCCACAATCCCCATTACTCTGTAGATAGATAGATAGATAGATAGATAGATAGATACTTTATTAATCCCAAGGGGAAATTCACATAATCCAGCAGCAGTATACTGATACAAAGAAACAATATTAAATTAAATAGTAATAAAAATGAAAAGAATTAAAATAAAATTAATGTTCGCATTTACTCCCCCGGGTGGAATTGAAGAGTCGCATAGTGTGGGGGAGGAACGATCTCTTTAGTCTGTCAGTGGAGCAGGACGGTGACAAAAGTCTGTCACTGAAGCTACTCCTCTGTCTGGAGATGACACTGTTAAGTGGATGCAGTGGATTCTTCATGATTGACAGGAGTTTGCTTAATGCCCGTCGCTCTGCCACAGATGTTAAACTGTCCAACTTTAATCCTACAATACAGCCTGCCTTCTTAACAAGTTTGTCCAGGCGTGAGGCGTTTTTCATCTTTATGCTGCCACCCCAGCACACCACCGCGTAGAAGAGGGCACTCGCCACAACCGTCTGGTAGAACATCTGCAGCATCTTACTGCAGATGTTGAAGGATGCCAACCTTCTCAGAAAGTATAGTCTGCTCTGAGCTTTCTTACATAGAGCATCAGTATTGGCAGTCCAGTCCAATTTGTCATCCAGCTGCACTCCCAGGTATTTATAGGTATGCACCCTCTGCACAGTCACCTCTGATGATCACAGGGTCCATGAGGGGCCTGGGCCTCCTAAAATCCACCACCAGCTCCTTGGTCTGGCTGGTGTTAAGGTGTAAGTGGTTTGAACGTACTGTTCATCTCAGATATTTAAACTCATCCACCTTCACCAACTCTACTCCCTCATCCTCACCATTCCACTGACCTCCCTCTCATTCACACACATGTATTCTGTTTTGGTGGTCCTACTGACCTTCATTCCTCTCCTCTCTAGAGCATATCTCCACCTCTCCAGAGTCTCCTCAACCTGCTCCCTTACTCTCACTACAGATCACAATGTCATCAGCAAACATCACAGTCCACGGGGACTCCTGTCTAATCTCGTCTGTCAGCCTGTCCATCACCATTGCAAATACGAAAGGTCTCAGAGCCGATCCCTGATGTAATCCCACCTCCGTCACTCCTACCACAGACCTCACCACAGTCACACTTCCCTCATACATATCCTGTGCCACTCTTACGTACTTCTCTGTCACTCCCGACTGTCTCATACAATACCACAGCTCCTCTCAGTCACCCTGTCATATGCTTTCTCCGGGTCCACAAAGACGCAATGCAACTCCTTCTGTTCTTCTCTAAACTTCTCCATCAACATCCTCAGAGCAAACATCACATCTGTGGTGCTCTTTCTTGGTAGGAAACCATCCTTCTGCTCACTAATCATCACCTCACTTCTTAACTGAGCTTCCACTACTCTTTCCCATAACTTCACACTGTGGCTCATCAATTTTATCCCACTATAGTTACTGCAGTCCTGCACATCCTCCTTATTCTTAAATATCGGCACCAGTACACTTCTTTTCCACTCCTCATCATCCTCTCACTTTCCAAGATTCCATTAAACAATCTGATTAAAAACTCCACTGCCATCTCTCCTAAACACCTCCATGCTCCACAGGTATGTCATCTAAACTAACGGCCTTTCCATTCTTCATCCTCTTCATCGCTGTCCTTACTTCCTCCTTGCTAATTTGTTGCACTTCCTGATTCACTATCTCCACATCATCCAACCTCTTCTCTCTCTCGTTCTCTTCATTCATCAGCCTCTCACAGTACTCTTTCCATCTTCTCAACACACTCTCCTCACTTGTGAGAATGTTTCTATCTTTATCCTTTATCACCCTAACCTGTTCCTCATCTTTCCCGGCTCTGCCCCTCTGTGTAGCCCACCGGTCCTTTTCTCCCTCCTTAATGTCCAATCTCTCATACAACTCATCATACGCTATTTCTTTAGCCTTTGCCACCTCTCTTTTCGCCTTGCACCTTATCTCCTTCTATTCTTGTCTACTTTCTGCATCTCTCTGACAATCCCACTTCTTCTTTGCCATCCTCTTCCTCTGTATACTCTCCTGTACTGTCTGATTACACAACTATTATAAAATAATTACTGTACTACACACATGGTAAGATTCGCTGAGAAATGATGTGGTATATTCAGTATGTGAGTTCAGGTCAGTTCCACTGAGACAGGCACTCTCTGCTGACTGATTAGCAGTAGCATGAAAATCCCAAGTCAGATGGAAGTATATACTAATTTCTCTATTATGTAAGACAAATCCTGGAAGACAAGACATTTTAGCCAGGGACGAGACGTGATCTTTCTCAGAGAAGTACTTCCATGTCCCACAAAACTAGACTTTGTGCCAAGAGATTTAACCATGGAAATAAAAGGCAAAGAGTAGATGACAAAGTAAAACGTTGTAAAGAATTCAAAAAAACGTTGGCGCGATACACATGCAGAGCAGGTTAGAGATAATGAAAGTCCTAAAATCTGGAAGTCTCCAAAAAAGTATAGTAAAGATTGCATTAGTGGAAACAAACGGAAAATATTGGAATAGCGAAAAGAGATTGAATATATTGTTCAGATTTAAACTTTAAGTTGGAGACTTGTAGATCGTCTAATTCGTGTTGCTATCGGGAAAAAGTAGAGTTTCTTCCCAATGAAGAGGCGTATCGGTGAGAATTAAAAGTTTTGTTGTTTAGTGAACGTGAAATCATCAAACACAAAGTGGCTGGCGAGCAAGTGAGCAGGTGGTAAACCCCCTAAGTAATAAAGATAAGAATCATCATTGTGAATGTATTTATTAACTGTTAGAATCAAAGATAACTCCCAGAAACATTAGGCAAGGGTACAGACGGTTAAAGAGAAAGAAAAAATTAACAAAACAGGCAACGAGACAGTCCTGCGGCCAAAGCCTACTTTACTAATACATGTGATTACATTCTGTTATTACTGTTATTTGTTTAGTATGACTAACTATTATCAATATATTTACCAAATTTGTGATAACTAATTCTCTAAATACACCTAAATGCTATGCATGGCATCATTTTCTTTTTTGTTTAATGTAATATCAATTATTTTCTTAATTGAACTCCTCAGGTGTGTTTCCATAAAGCTTTGTAACTCTAACTACTTCATTGTCTCATACTTAAGATTGTTCTTTAATTAACGTGTGTCCCCCAAAACCCTTGTAACTAAAGTGGTACTTAATCTCGTTTGTAAATTAACAAGCGACCCACTCATTATTTTTAATGTCATTCTTTATTTGGAGTTTTGCCTGAGATTCTAGCACAATGACACAGAGGATGCTCTAACTAGTCACAAAAATACAATGTCACTCTTATTTGGACAACATAATAATAATAATAATAATAATAACAGGTCAATGTTGCAATACAAATATAAAATTATAATGCAGGTTATAAATTAGCACAAATGGGCCCTTTGTAGCGTGGATGAGGTTGACTGATCCGACTCACTATAATCAGTCTCACCCTTTAAAGTCGTAAAGCAGGTCACCCCTTAGTACCAGCAACGACAAAGGCAGCTGTGCAATTATTTTGTGCTTTTTTATCTATTTTCATTAATGTTTTTTTATACTTTTTTAACATTTGCACATGTCTGATGTAACAATATAATGCTTTTCTTATGTGGTCACTGGCGAGGAGCCCAGAAGAGAAGAACTTTAAAGTTGGTCGTTAAATGTCAAATAATGAAGGGCTTCAGGAAACACTCATAAGACTCACTTGTTCTTCACCTACGTCGCTCATGATCTCATTCATTGTCCACTAAGATTGATCATTTTCAGGAAATGCACCCCTCATTGATCCAGATTTTCAACTTCAGGTCTACAAATAATAATACAGTAGCCTGAATTTGACTTTAATTTGAAATTCATAAACACTCTTAAGATGGCTTCCTTAATTTGTTCATCAGAGGCATCTCTTCATTTCTTATTTCATTTAAATTCACAAGCTTTTCAAGACTATTGGATTATTTTTGGTTTCTTGCTGCAAATCAGAAGGCATCTGAAAATCAATTAAATTGATGCCATACTTACATTCACATGTATTTATCTTTAAATAGCTGTCATTAATAAAAGAGCTTAATTAAAACCCTAAAGCATCCTCGCCCTTGACTCTCCATGTTCTGTATTTCCTCTGAAAAGCAACATATTGGCTGAAAAGAAATTCTGAATTACAGATTGATTTCAGATAGGTGATGAGTGATTATTTTAAAAGATAGTTTCCAGAAATCCTCTCACTTTGCTTCTAATTAAGAATTTGGTTGGAAGAAAGTCACTGCCAAGATCCTGGATCTGTGTGCCTGCTTGGCACTGACCTCACGGACTGAACCAGGTGCCCAAGGACTAACCCAGGCCTTTCTGGAGGGATTCTGTCTCCTGGTTGACTTGGCAGCAGCTCAGAATTTGATAAGAATATCTTTATCATTCTCTTCATCCCAACATGTTGCAATCTGAAAAATAAACTGCACAGTACTTGATATCACAAATACTCAGAATGATCACCAGTTACGTCGAACGCAGACTTAAATATTAGATTTTGTTTCTCTCAACGTTATTTCTGTCTGCTAACTTGTCACGTCACACACACTTGTGTTCTTTATGTGTGTCTGAAGGCGCAATCTCTTTTCTAGAGGATTTTTAAATGCCGTCAATGATCTCATTTTACAAAATGTTTGGAAGCAGAAAGATGAGAGGTAGTGTGGTATGGTTAGGTGCGGTCTAAGGGTGCTAACGTGACAAATGTGCTGCTGGATGTTGGGTGCAATGGGGACTTCGTGTCATCCTGAGAGTGTACCTTTGGTGTATTAGTGTTTGATCCTGAACTAACTTCTCTTCCTGCTCTTTCTTCCTTTCTCATAACCAGTGTAAGGAATAAACTTCTAAAAGAAATTCGAGAATACCAGACTGTGACAGAGTTGGTGAAACAGCCCAGAATCCTCCTGATCGGGCAGATTGGATGTGGTAAAAGCAGCTTCTTCAACTCGGTGAACAGTATCTTCAGAGGTCATGTCATACTGCAGGCCACAGCTGGGTTTGGAGACACCAGTGTAAGCAAACTGGTAAGTGTACGGAGCAAAGAAGAGTCAGGCTGTACTCATCTGTTTAAAGCATTAGGGAATGAGGCCTTATTTTAGGAGAGGGATACAGACCACCCAATGTAGATAGTCATTTCAACACACGTCTTCATAGTAATATTAAAAAGGAAAGTTTGGGTTTGGCCCAAACATTTGTGCATGGATTAAATTACTGTATACTAACCCAGAAGCTTCAGTTTGCATCAATAACATTTGCTCAGACTACTTTAAACTAGAACGTGGCACTAGACAAGGATGCCCGTTGTCACCGCTGCTGTTTGCGATTGCCATTGAACCACTGGCAATACATTGTCGAAATACTGATCAGATAAAGTGGATTAGCAGAGAAGGACTGGAACAGAAAATCTCATTATATGCAGATGACATGGTACTGTATATATCGGACCCAGAAAATTCTGTGCCTGCAGTCTTAGCAGCACTCACAGAATTTCAAAAGATCTCTGGTCTCAGAATTAATCTGAATAAAAGTGTACTCTTTCCAGTGAATTCTCAAGCATATAATATTAGATTAGACACCCTACCTTTTATCATTGCAGAACAGTTTAAATACCTCGGGGTAAACATCACAAGTAAACATAAAGCTCTTTATCAACAAAATTTGTCGTCTGCATGGAAAAAATTAAACAAGACTTGCTTAGATGGTCAACCCTTCATCTCACACTAGCTGGAAGAATTAACACTGTTAAGATGAATATTCTTCCTAAGCTCCTTTTTATTTCAAAACATTCCAATATACATTAATAAATCATTCTTTAAGCAATTAGATTCAACAATAACCTCATTTATTTGGAACTCAAAACATCCACGCATCAAAAGAGCGACCCTACAAAGACAAAAGGCAGAAGGCGGCATGGCTCTACCTAACTTCCAGTTTTATTACTGGGCGCAAATATACAGGCGATAAGAACCTGGACACAAATAGAAGAACATACACAGGCTTGGACCGCAATAGAAGTAAAATCCTGCAGTACTTCTTTGTATTCCTGCTCTGTGCTCCAATAAACACACGCTATCGGCAATACACTAATAACCCAATTGTGCTCCACTCACTTAGAATCTGGAACCAATGTAGAAAGCATTTTAAGACGGAGAAGCTTCTATCTGTGGCACCTCTGCAAGAGAACCACCTCTTTCAACCTTCACAAACATATGCAGTTTTTAATATCTGGAAAAATTTGGAATTAACTTGCTTAGAGATCTTTATATAGACAACGTCTTTGCATCCTATGAACAATTACATTCCAAATTTAACATTCCAGCTACACATTTCTTTCACTATCTTCAAATCAGGAACTTTGTTAAACAGAACCTTCCAGATTTTCCTCATCTTGCACCCTCAACCATGCTGGAAAAATTATTGCTCACTTTCAAGGAGTTAGACTCCATCTCTACAATATATAAAATCATTTTACAATCCCTCCTTTCAAAGATCCAAGGGACACTGGGAAAAAGTGTCTCAATTAATATATCAGAAAAGGAGTGGAAAGTAGCAATGCAGAGAATTCACTCGAGCTCCTTATGCAAAGCATACAATTATACAACTCAAAATTATATATCGAGCACATCTGTCTCGACTAAAACTCTCCAAAATGTTTCCAGGGCATGATCCAACCTGCGAACGTTGCAACCAAGCCCCAGCCTCACTAGGTCACATGTTCTGGGCCTGCACCAAATTAACATTATTCTGGACAAAAATTTTAATTACCTTTCAGACAGCCTTGGACTCACAATCCCTCCTAACCCATTAACAGCTGTGTTTGGGGGTCTTCCAGAGGGTTTAAAGTGGAGAAAGACAAACAAATTGTGATTGCATTCACTACACTGTTGGCACGCAGACTTATTCTGATAAACTGGAAGAACCCAAACTCTCCTCTTTTAAGTCAGTGGGAAACTGATGTGTTATATTATTTGAAATTGGAAAAAATCAAATACTCAGTTAGAGGATCTGTACAGACTTTTTCAAAACATGGCAGGATCTAATCAGTAATATTTTAAAATAAGTTTATAAAGCACAGAGAATTTATTAATTTAGGTATGTTTAAAAGCCTTAAATTTTATGCCGTTTGGCTTGCTCTGTCTCTCAAGGGTGGGGATCGATCTGTTCTTAACTCTATTTTTCTTTTTGTAAAAACTTGATTGCTATGTATGGAGTGAAATAAAATTAATAAAAATAAAAAAAAAAAAAAAAAAGGAAAGTTTAAAGGGTGTAAAAGAAGCTGTTCTGAAGCCTGCTGATCCAGGACCTGATGCTATGGTATCGTCTGCCTAAAGGTAACAGCAAGAACATATCATGACTTGGATGTCAAGGCTCATTGATAATCTTTCTAGCTTTCCTTAGAGAAAGCCTAACATGGATTATCTCGTAAATTGGGAATGTCACCTCCAATGATTTGTTGGGCTGAGCAGAGCACACTTCTCTCTGCTGTTGAGGGCCCTGCAGTTCCCATTTAAAATGAATACAGTGAGGGTGCCTTTGGTGGTGAAGGAGTCAAATGGCCTGAGGGTGTGAGGGCGCATGTCAAACCTCTTTAGCCACCTAAGATTAAAAGGCATTGTTGTGCCTTCTTTCTTCACTTTTTCAGTGTGAACACTCGGTGTAAGATTGCCGGTAACATCCACTTAAAACTGCACACGCTCTTCATAGTAGTCTCGTTGATGGTGAGAGGGGTGTGTACATCTCATTGCTTTCTGAAGTCCTCGATTTCCTCTTTAGTCTTGGATCAGTTGAGGGAGAGGCAGGTTTCCTGGCACCAGTGGGTCAGGCCTATGATTTCACCTTAACTTAGTCTCATCGCTGTTGTGTCATCAGCAAAATTCACAACACTGTTAGACCTGCTGTTAGACGTAAAGTCATGGCTGTAAATGGAATATAGCAGAGGACTCAGCACACATCCCTGGGGGGCTCCCATGTTGAGAGTGAGTACAGAGGAAGTGACGCCACTCAGCTTAACCACCTGGTGCTGATTTGACAAAAAGTTCAGGATCCAGCTTCAAAAAGAGTTTTTCACATCCAAACTTCTGAGCTTGATGTGAAGCTTAGATGGGTTTACAGTGTGAAATGCTGAGCTGTAAGCGAATGTGCAGGCTGGAGAGGATGGTTTGTTATGTCAGGGTTACGGATTCAGTGAATCTGTTCTGACTGTGCTAATTAATCATATTTTAATAGTTGTGAAGCTTCCATCCATCCATTTTCTAACCTGCTGAATCCGAACACAGGGTCACGGGGGTCTGCTGGAGCCAATCCCAGCCAACACAGGGCACAAGGCAGGAACCAATCCTGGGCAGGGTGCCAGCCCACCGCAGGACATAGTTGTGAAGCTTGAATTTGATATCTTTAAGTATTTAAGAAGATTTAGCAAAATGTAGTATGTAATATAAGCTGACACAGGATGCAAGAAGACTATGTGAGGCATTCACCAGGAAACCACGTCTTATTTACTGAGTGGGAATGGAAACTGCCTTCAGCTTCAGTGCTGATAAAGAAAAGAGCTGAAAATGACCAAGCAAACACGCGATGCTGAACATTAATGATCTGTCCATAGGACAACTGCATGTGTTTTTGCTGACTGTGCTTACCTATAATTTAGTACGGTTTGTTTTGTTGTGTCCGGCTAGCAAATGGAAGCAGCCAATGATGATAAGAAACTTTGTATGATGTAAGTGTAAGAGCCATTATCCTAGTTATATAAGAAAATATTTTACTAAGATGACAATGCATAATCTATGGGAGGTTCCCGTAGAATTGTATTGGTATATTCTTGCCATTTCTTACAGCTCTGACTAAATATTATTCTCAGTTAGTGACCAGCCTTGCCATGTGTAAGTTGTAGAATGCACATGGTTTTAAACCGGGCCTCTCGTGCCTACGGGCATACAGGCCTTTTGAGTGTGTGAAGTAACTTGTAAGAAAATGTGCTTATTTAAGTGCAAACCCGTATACTTAAAGCATACAGAAGATGAAGTTTTAAGTAAAGAAATAACTAAAGTTTTTCAAGAAAAGATAAATTTAGAGAAGACTAGGGGTCTTTGCCCCCTTCTCGCTTCGCTGGCCAACCCCTGTTTTTGTTTTTCTGGATACACACTTTTATGATTTTTTTTTTCCTTTGAATTGTTGCTATTTCATTAGTTTCACTTTTATTTCAGAATTTCTGTAAAATCAATATTTGGAATCTTTCGAGTCCAGCACTTTGAGCTACTGTTTGTTTGAAAATGTGCTATATAAATAAAAGTTGTTGTTGTTGTTGTTGAGTCCCAATGTGCTGAATCTTTTTAATGAGGTTAGTGAGACGTTTGTTGAATGACTTTGTTCTATAATTCAGGATGGGTGTCTCTGTTTGGAATTTCAGCACAGACAAAACGATCGACATCATCAGCAGTTAATATTTTTTTTGCAAGGTAACCAATAAATGCATGTGAGTTAAACTCTGTTTTTGAAATTCTCTTGACTTAAACTTCAAAGCCTTACAATATTTCCATACTTCTGACATATCACCTGTGTCCATATATTCGATCTCTATTCGCCTTTTCATTATTTCTCTTTACTTTCTTTGGTTTGACCCTGTCGTTTTTTTCTGCTTTCATATTCTGTATCTCGCTCTGCGTGTGTTTCTGCGAGTTTTTGGAATTCCACTTTTCATTTTCTCTAACCTGCTCTGCATGTGTTTGGCCCCCTTGTTTTTTATCCTCTTTATGACGTTTGACTTTTGTTTTCTACTCTTTGTCTTTTATTTCTGACCTCGCTTTATCCTGCACCACCTTGTCCGTGGTGATTATTTTCCCTTTTTCCAGTAATAATTTCCATTTGTTTGCACTCCTGTGATCTTTACTTTCTTTTTTTTACACTTTCTAATTTTCCTACTTTCATACCCTTTAACTTTCTCCATATTTGTATCGCACCAGTGTTTTTTTTTTGGAGCCTTTCAAATTCCACTGCTTTCATAATCTCTAACCTGCTCTGCATGTTTATAGCGCCAACGTCCGGATTGAATGTGCTTTTTTTTCAATTCCACTTGTTCCGGGCTGATAATTACTTTCCTTATTTTCTGAATTTGCACCTCGATTATTCTTTTTCTTTTTTGTCTCTCCACCGTTTTTAAGTCTCTTTTCTCCGCGCTGCTTTCTGCCTGTGTACAGCAGCTGCCCTTTTGCCACTTCGCATCTCTGTCACTCGTGTTGTGAGGCGGGTTGGGTAGCGTGGCGAGGGTTAGGTTGGCTGAACGCACGCTAAGGAGAAGCATTCTGATCATCTGCAGGCTTTTTGCTGCTGGCGAGCTGCTTGTCTCTTGTCGTTGTTTTAAGAGCTGGGAGCACATGAAGCGTGTCTGCCAACAGCAATCCAACCACTGCTAGGTCAGATGTCTGTGGACTTGTTTTAAATGTTGTCTCACTGCCTTGTCTTACGTGACATTGTAAAAACAATACTTGTCCTTTATTTCCGGCCCCGGACGTGGTTAAATCTCTTTCTCAGGACGTATAACGCTGCCCGCGTTGTCAAGGGCGGCTGAACACATGCTAAGGAGGTGCTGTCGCGCTGCTATCAGTCTTCTGTGCTGTACTCCGCCCTCCCTCAATCAAACCTAACAGTCACTTAAACCAGAAAAGGCGGAATTGAACATGGAGGTTTGTGCTTGAACCTCACTATTGTTCGTTCCAATCTTTCTTTAATGGGGTCGATTTTATTTCTTCTATGCATTTCATGACTAAATCACAGGTTCTCCAGAACATTTGTCTCATGACATCCTATCACTGACAGAAAAAGATATATGAGGTGACTGAAGAGCAGGATGAGGCTAGAGGGTGGCTTTCTACTAATCCTTCATGGTCCACATGACCATCATCTTGAAAGCCCTGAGGACTGATTGAGGTCTTTTATATTAGGCAGAATGCCCAGTGGGTGCTGGGCGGGTGGTCTTGTGGACTCGGACCCTTGCAGATTTATTTTTTTTTTTTTTTATTTCCTCCAGCCCCTGGAGGTTTTTTTTTTTTTTCTGTCCTCCTGGCCATCAGATCTTACTTTATTCTTTCTTGTTTAGCATTGCCTAGTCTTATTTATATATTTTTTTTTCTTTCTTTATCTTGTAGAGCACTTTGAGCTCCGTCATTTGTATGAAAATGTGCTCTAGAAATAAATGTTGTTGATGTTGTTCCTTTTCTTATGCTGTCCTTGACATTGCATTTTTGTGTTCAAACGTAGCACATTCATTTATTTATTTTAAATATGGCTTGGTAGATGTCTGTAGGCATACAGCCTGTAAGACCCGTGGCTTTGCACTCACTCGATTCTTTCTTCTCACACGCAGTACCGGACGTATCCAATTCATGATGGAAAAGGTGGGAAGAAGCTGCCGTTCATCCTGTGTGACACCATGGGCCTGGAAGGAAGTTCTGACGAGGCAGGAATCCATGTGGACGACATCATCAGTGTCATTAACGGGCACGTCCCAGACCAATATGAGGTGAGCCTGGCATGTTATCTTGACATGACTTCAGATGACAACAACACTTGCTCCTGTAACACGTTTTCATACACAATTTTCTTTTCCCACTTCTATGTGGAATCGATATGCCTGACCGACCAACCTTCTTCTTACCTCAGTAGTGATCTTGACTGCAGCCGGATGTTCTTCTGGCACCAGTCCTGCCCATTTATCTGGGCTTGGGACCACCGCCAAGTTGGGCTGGATTGATCTTTCATAGCTAGGTTCTCAATGTGATTTACAATAAGAATGGATAACTTAAGTGAGGTACAAAAAAAGAGAAACATGAAACAGTAATTACTCATAAAAGCCATTTTTAAGACTATTGAAAGGTGACAGTGAGTGTCCAGCTCAATAAGCACATTGTATTATCGTGATGTTTGTGTGACTTACCAAGTATGTTTATCAGGTTCTTCTGCTCTCTCCATTGAAGATTAAAACACACGTGCAGTACAAACAGAGATCCTAACCAGACGAAATCTCGAGTGGTGCCCAGTGCCAGTCACGCCGCCATATTCTGTGTGAGATTCTCTGTGTAGGGACTCACCGCTCTAACACACATGCTGGTTCCATCGCGGGCACACATTAAAGCACAACTCTTTTGATGATATGCCGCTTACCAACCAAACAATGTCTTTCTTTTACCGCAGTTGGTCTAATTACTGAGGAATGACCTGAGTAGCCTTGATAAACCCTGTGAATGAGGCAGTAGCCATCTAACGCACACTTGGTACCGTTTTATTATTTCAGGCACTCTAAATAAAAAACAAAGTATGGAAAATATAAAAGCAATGTGGTTTTTATTAACATATAACAACATCAAACAGAAGGAAATATAATAGAGAGCACAATCTGGAATAAACAGTTTAAGAAAATCTTAACTGAACGGCAAGGATGTTGTCCTGCTGTTGTTCTTAGGTTACATTTTCTGACATCCGAATCAGATGGTCTCGCGTCTCTTGATCTCTGACATTACTTCCTGTGTCATCGCCCGTCTGTCATTCACTCTTTGGTTCCTCGGACGAGCCATATTTATGTTAAAATACACAAGTGAGATTCAGTGACATGTGATATTGTAGCCATTTAATTGGATATCGTGTCCTTATGATGAATGATTCTGATCAGAGTGTTTAATCAATGAAGTACATCCGCACTTCTTCATTTCTCAAGCTATAAACTAATTCTGTAATTTTTAATCCTGCAGTGTCCATCTGCTCCCAGATTATAAACTAACTGAAATGCTTTGGTGGCTTTGTGGTGTGTACCTGCCTTCTTTTCTCTCCACCATTAAGTTGTAAACCAATTAGTTCAGACTGGTACAACACAGGAAGAATGGATAAGAACAATACTTGCAATACAACAACAACAACGTTTCTTTATATAGCACATTTTTATTCAAACAATGTCGTTCAAAGTGCTTTACAAGATGGAATAAAAAGGAAGTTAATTTAAAACATAAACGAGAATAGACAATAATATCATACAGTATGTAAGAAAGAAAAAGGTAAGGTCAGAAGGCCAGGAGGACAAAAAAATAAATTAATAAATAAATAAATAAATAAACTCCAGTTAGGGTGGAAAAAACAAAACGGAATCTGCCAAGGGTTCTGTGGTGTGAAGACCACAAGGCCCCCACTGGTCACCTGGTGTGATGTGTTCACATTTTCTTTTTCTAGTTGAGATTCTGGCTGCTGCATTCTGCACTAACTTTAACTGATTGACGTCATTCTTAGGTGGTCCTGAGAGGAGTGCGTTACAGTAATCTAGTCGACTAAAACCAAGCGTCAACTCATTTTTCAGCAGCTTGTAAAGTTATAAGAGGTTTAACTTTTGCTATATTCCTTAAGTGAAAAAATGCTGTCCAGCTAATCTGATTAATACAGTATGTGATTTAAAATTCAGGTCAGAATCAATAATTACCCCTAAATTCTTTACCTCTGACTTGACTTGTAATCCTAATGGATCGAGTTTATTCCTAATACCCTCATTTTATCAATTTTGCCAATAACTAAGATTTCTGTTTTCTCCTTATTTAGTATGAGAAAATGGCTACTCATCCATTCAGAAACACAAGTAAGACACAGGATCAGAGAACCAAGAGTGTCAGGGTCATCAGGTGTTGGCGATAAATAATGCTGTGTGACACCATCGTAGTTGTGGTGGCCCACCTTGTGCTTTGAGATAATCTGACCTAATGGAAGTATGGAGATTAAAAAGAGCAGTGGACCCACGATAGGTCTTTGTGGTGCACCATATAAAATATTGGGGGTCTCCAAAGTACAATCACCACAACTAACAAAGAATATTCAACCTCTTAAGTAAGACTGAACCCAATTTAAGACGTTACCAGAGAGGCCCACCCATTGACTATCGTGACCAATGGTTGCAACTGAAGTCCTGTAAATTTAGTTCACCTGGGTGCATTTGAGCAAAATAATTCAAACTTAATATAAACAGACATCAGTTCAAAATTGAAATGTTCCACTCCAGGACACAAATGTTACGGTCATATGGCCATGGAGGAGAGGAAACTTAAATCTCCAGCTGGCAAGGATGCCAAAAGCCCATCCAGCATTAATGTGTTCACAAATATCAATTATAACAATTTGAGGGTAGTCTTGTGTAACTTTCTTAATTCTGCCCAGCATCACAGGCGGCTGTAAGATGCTTTGGTCATACAGACTACTGAATACTAGAAACAGAAAAGTAGTGATGTGACCATTTAGTGAAAATCATAAACAATCATTTCAAACTGTAAATTAAATGTTTTTGGAACAATGAGACATCCGCCTCATGTTGCCCAGCCCCAGTTTTGAATGACTAGAAATGACACTGATGGCACAACAAGTCCAAAGAAGAAGAGTTAGCAATAAAAATTAATAATAAGAATAATAATAAACATTATCAACGTGTCTGCTAGATGTTACTCTCCATTACAGAATACCAGTGAGTTGAGGTTTTATTTACGGTCTCTGATAACTAGCAAGTAATGGCTCTGACCTTTATATTGTCGCCTTATAACAACAATTTATTTCTCGTTTAGCCCAAAATCACTCAAAGAATGCCTCGGTGGGCTTTAACAGCCTCTGTTTTTTGACAGCCCCCCAGCCTCGGCTCACTAGGAAGACAAGAAAAAAATCCCAAAAATCTTGTAGGACAAAAATGGAAGAAATCTCGGGAAGAGCAATTGAGAGAGGGACCTCCTTCCAGACATGTTGGGCTTGAAGTAGGTGTCAAAAAATGGGGTAAATACAACACACAAAACAAAACACAGGTGATCCTCTGTTGTTGGGATCCATTGTTGTGTATGCTTTGTGCAGTTAGTAATTTGTAAAGTTTGTAATTGTTATCAGTGAAGAGTGCTACGCAAAAATGAAGTGACGGTGAAACTGAAATTTCAATGGCATTTTATTTTAGAACAGCTGACCAAGGACCACAAACCAGGAGAGGGATGACGCAAGGCAAGACCAAAATATTTGGAGGTCCAACCAGACAAAGCCGTATTTAATTTAATTCCAAACCAAAGAAAAAGGTTTCTAAGCCGAATGAGTAGCGGATGTCACTGAGACAAGTTGCCGTCGTCGATTAGTAACAGAGGCGTCTGTTTGGCCTTCCCTGTGGTTTTTCAGGTCCAGTTTGAGATTCCACTTCCTTTATACTTGCCAGACTCGAAGGGTTGGGGGCTTCATTGGCTCTGTTACCTCAGGGGGCTGTTTCTCAGGTCTGTGAGGGCTAAAGGAGACAGGACTGGTAGCAGTGGAGGCGATCCTCTGGCACACATGCGTGACAACAGACAATTAAATAACAAGAGTGATCCTCAGGCAGTCTTGGCCATACTTGATTGGTGTTTTCATGAGTCGAGTCAATATATGTAATGAGATGCTATGGAGGACTGAGCCCCCCGTTGACAGCATTGCTTGTCCCTCGTTTGTCCCAACATTTAGCGCTAAGATTCCCCTTACTCTTTGTAAAATGTGTGGATGAGAGTAGGATCAGATTGAGTTATTTACCAGTTGACCCAAATGAATTAATCAACTGAAAGGGAAATCATTTCAAGAACACAATTCAAAATAAATCCTGACCCACAATGCCATAAATTCAAAGAACTAAATAACAAATAAATAAAGCAGAAAAACACCTCAAAACTTTATGTAACGGATGATTAGATTGAATGTACCAACACAACACAAATAGAGTGAAAGAAAATTATTCAAACTAAATCATTTATATTTATATTTGTTATGATGTGGTTTTTATTTTTAATGTTTTGCAGTTTCTCCCTGGCCTCTAAAATGATTGAATCTTCATTTGAAGGGTTTAAACCTCAAAGACTTTTGTTGTCACATTAGTTTTTGAATCCGATGCATTTTAAATAGTGTTAAACATTAAATATGACCTCCCGCAGCATCATCTTGTTTTCATTATGGGTGCCCCTCTTTTTAACCACCCATAACTTGGGACACATTCATGGGTGTCCAGGTAAACATCTCCTGGAAGTTGTGCCAAATGAATCTGTGCTTACATGGGGAGTTCTAAACAACGGAATAACGGAATCAGTAAAGTCAATCGAGAGGCCCAACACCACACCAAAGCCCTTCTTGGCCATTTACTCAGCTTGGCTGGATGGCCAACTCTTCTTCCATTTCACAATTCAGTGCTGCTGGGAATACATCAAGCTTTACAAATGGTTTGATCCCCTCACCCCAAATTGATCATGGTGGTCTACAGACAGCTGCTTGGACTTCATGGCTTGGTTTATGTCCTGAAATGCATTGTGAATTGTGGGACCTTCTATACACAGGAACAAGTGAGCCTTTCCAAATGATATCCAATCAATTCAGTTTGTCACAGGTGGACTCTAATCAAGTTCTAGAAACATCTCAAGGAGAATTCAAGCAAATAGGAGACACTTGAGCACAATTTGGACTGTCACAGCAAACAGTCTGAATAATCATATAAATGACAGATTTCAGTGTTTTATTTCTTATCAATTTTGCAAACTTTTCTGAACAAGTTTTCACTTTGTTGTTAGAACATTTGAACCATGTAGATGAGAACATTCCATTCAGACCAACAAACCTTGCTAGTCCTGTCCACTCATTTCTTCTGAAAAAACTCAAACTGGGTTTTGAAAGAACCTAAAGTCCTCCTGTCTACATCGCTACTTGGTCGCTTATTCCAAGTGTCTATCGATCTTTGTGTAAAGAAAAACTTCCTAATGTTTGTGCGAAATTTACCCTTCACAAGTTTCCAGCTGTGTCCCCGTGTTCTTGATGAACTCATTTTAAAGTTGCTGTCTCAATCCGCTGCACTGATTTCCTTCATCATTTTCATCACTTCAGTCAGGTCTCCTATTCATCTCCTGCAACGGCTCAGCTCTTTTAATCTTCATCACTCATAACTCATCCCCTGTAGCCCCCCATAATCAGCCTAGTAGCTCTTCTCTGGACCTTCTCTTGTGCTGTTATGTCTTTATGGAGACCCAAACTGCACACCAGACTCCAGATGAGGCCTCACCAGTGTGTTATAAAGCTTGAACCGAATCTTCTGTGACTTGTACTCCACACATCAAGGCGCTATATAACCTGACATTCTGTTACCCTTCTTAATGGCTTCTGAACTCTGTCTGGAAGTTGATATCTTAGAGTGCACTATGACTCCTAAATCCTTCTTATAAGATGGACTCTCGATTTTCCGACCGCCCATCGTGTATCTAAATCATTTGTAGATATTAAAAATAGCAGCGGCCCCCTCACAGATCCCTGCTGGTCACCACTCTTAACGTCACCCAATTCTGCAAGAGGGTCCTCACACCATCACCCTCTGCTTCCTGTGTCTGAGCCAATTCTGCACCCATCTAAAAACATCACCCTGAACTGCCACTTCTTTTAATTTGATGCCCACCCTCTCGTGTGGCACCTTATCAAATGCCTTCTGAAAGTCCAGATAAATAATATCATAAGCTCCACTTTAATCGTATTCTTTTGTTGCCTCCTCATAGAATTCCAGCCTGTTAGTAAAACACGACCTCCCTCTTCTGACCCCACGCTGACTGTTCAGAAGAACTCCTGTCCTTGCCATGTGTTGCTCAATCTTATCCTCTTTAATAAAACCCCTGTGTGCGTCCAGGTGTCCGTGTGTGTGTGTCTTCAGGTGAAGTGCGCATGCGCGGGCCGCGCCACACATTGTACCGTGCCCGATGCGCTCGGCATGTGGACGCACACACACTGTGACTGGAAGCTGGGCACGCAGTGAATGGCCTAGCCGCCGACGCCGCCACGCACGATAAGGAAATAAAGCACACACACTGGAAGCTGGGCACACAGTGAGTGGCCTCTCCACGGCCGTGCATGATAAGATATAAAGGACACCATTGCTGGGGAGAGTGCTGATTGGGTAGTCGCGGCAGCGCACATAAAATCCGTTGTTGGGGAGACGCCACACAAAATGATCAGTTGCACGCCCCCACAGATTAAAATACTTGCTGGGGAGACGCCACAGGCACGGTTATAAGCAGCACGCCACACATTACATCAGTTGCTGGGGACACTCTGCTGATTGCCCACTGTTGTGACAGAAAATTAAAGTCATATTACGGACATCAAAGCCAGTATTACTGTCAGAGAAAATTACAGGCATTTTATGGAAATACAAACCAGTATTATTGTGAGAGAAACTTAAAGACATATTAAAGGATGCTGTGAGCGCTGAAGTCGAAAATAACGGAAGAACTTAAACCCAATTAAAGTAAAAATAATTTCTTTATTCTTAATTCTTGGTGAGTAGAGAGAATGTGAGACTGCCTCTTTCCAACTCAGTCAACTGATTTGGATTTTGGCAGAATATCTAAAGTAAACCTGTTCTCTCTTTTATATCCTAGAAAAGAAAAAAAAAACTAGCAGTTCATTCTGAGGTTATACATAGCTTAGGTTAAATCTCAATTTATGATATACTGGAATGTCCTAAAACCTGAAACAAACAGCCATTTGCATTCCTAAGGAATACGTCCTTCTAATTATACACACTTAGAATCAATTTAAACATTCTTATAGTCCATAAAGATCTTACATTCTTCAGGGGTCTTCTGATAGTATCAGAGGTCAGCCTTTCCTATAAATGATAAAAGTTAGTCCCTTAATGCTGTGCACACAGCCCAACTCCTTTTCTGCATAAATCAGGAACAAATCATGTAGCTCTCTGCAGCATGATCAACTCAAAACACAGTCCTTGATATCTGGGAGTTAAATAATAATGTTTTCTCTTCCTCAATGCATATTACAGCCACATACAAGCCAGTATTACTGTAAGAAAAAATGTTACGGACGTATCTACTAACAACATGAAACCCAAAAAAAAAGGACACGTCAAGTAGAACAAAAGACACAGACAATCAAATCCTATATAAGCAACATCTCCTGGAAGAACGGTCAGCTCAGCAAGTAAACATCAACAAAAGAAAGGCTGAAAGACAAAGAAAAATACGAGCAAATAGATCGATTGAAGAAAAAGAAAATGACCGTCAGAAAAACACTAAAAGAGAAAGACTCAGAAGAGCAAACCTTAGAAAAAGTTGGCATTTACTTGCCAGAGCCAGCATTCAGCCACGGTCAGTTATATGTTGCATTATCAAGAGGTAGAAGTTTTCCAGATGTTGTTCTCAAGGTTGTAGAGATTCCTGAACAAGGCAAACTGTTGCCAAACTCAGACAGAATTTTTACAAGAAATGTTGTCTATAATGAAATTGTACAGAAAAATTTCATGAGGTAAAAAAAATTGAAAATTTGGCCTAAATATCTTCTTCAGATATTGTGTCTTACAGATTGTTACAAAGTTTTACACTAAGGCAATGTTAATTATACTTACTGTATTGTCATGTACGTTTCTATTTTATTTTTATTATTATTTTACTTTAGGCTTCTTGAAAAAATATTTTTGACAAAAAATTAAGACAAGAAACAGAATGAGGTCAAGGTCCTTGCCATTTAATATCGACTGTTCCTAGTAATGTTCATGCACTACTGTTCTAGCGCCCGTTATTGTAACGGGCTTAACGTCTAGTCCTTAATAATTCCTTCCATTCATTTTCCTGTGATGTTTCATGTTAAACTTACTGGCCTGTAGTTGCTTGGATCTGCCCTGTCACCCCTTTTTATATAACGGGTATTTGCCTTTTTCCAGTCCTTTGGAATCTCACCAATGTGCTGTGACTTCCTAAATATATGCATCAAGGGTTTATATCTGTACTCAGTAACCTCCTTAAAAAGTAAATATTAAAATATGATCTGGTCCTGGTGATTTGTTTGATTTCATCTTATTTAATCATCACAGCACTTCTCCCTCTACAATTTCCAAATCCCTCAGCACCTCCTTAGTAGTCCCTGTTACTGCTCTGAGGTTATCCACTTCTTCACGTGCATACACTTCAATAAAGTGCAAGTTTAGAGCGTCCGCTTTTTCATTGTCTGTATCTTTTAATTCTCCTTTATTATTTCTGATGCTCTTCGCCTCCTCCTTAACTGATCTTTTAATACTAAAATGTTGAAAGCACCTTGTAGGTTATTAAGTGTAGATAAATGCCTAACGTATCCATTTCAAATTAAACCTACCACACAATGAAGTGCGCAGAAAGTAAAGGGGTCCCAAAACTTTTTGAGTCCAGTGTGCAATTCAATCTTAATCTCAAGTTAAGTCAAGTCAAGTATTGCAGCATACAGTGGTGCAAAGCAACATTCCCAAGGACCACTGCGATGCAGTATATACTTAAACACAGGACAAGTGCAAGACAAGTAAAGAACTTTTACTATGTTATAAACAGAGAAATAAATAATTAGGTAAGTGAATAGTGGTAATCTATATAATAAAAGCCCAGTGCCGTGTCCGGGAACACGTTCATTTTGGCTGTATAGCCGCCCCGTAGAAAAGCCCCAGTCCGTCACCTCTCAGAATTCCTGCTGACCCCCCTCCGTTCTTTCCCCATTTGCTTTTATTTTTCCTGTTTCCAAAAATCTTTTCAAAACAAAAGTAAAGAAATAGACAGAGCGTCACGTTAACGTCTTCTCCCCTCTGCCTATTAAATAATGAGTATTTCGAGCCCCGTGTCTGAGTCGGATGGTTCCCCTGGTCACCAATTCGTGTGTGTCACTAGGCCCACTATGCCTTTCCGTCTTCAGCTACCCATGTGCACTTGTACGGAGGAGACCTTACGGAACAATGCTGAAACGAAACGCAACTAAACCCGCTGCTGCGAGAGATGACACATTACAGCGTGATCACGAAGCAAAGAGGCAAAGGCGTGACAGTCGCTCGCATTCACACAGATTAGCTCAACGACGCGTCTCTGCCGCACAACGAAAGGCGACTGAAACCCCTACAGAGAGAGAAGACAGATTACGCCGTGATCGCGAAAGAAAGAGCTAAAAGAGTGCCAATGAGACACCCGACGAGAGGTCCTTACGATTGAGTCCTTCAACTGTGGTCATCCAATGCGCAGCGTAGCGCACGTCAAGTTGCTAGTTTGAAATAAATGATAACAACTCCTATTAAAAAACAACAGTAGTAACACATGTACTGCATGTAAATAAGATACTCAGAGCAGATTTGAGGACCGTTGGGCACCTCAGAGTTTAGAGTCCAGACCTCCAACGGTTAGAAACTGTTGCATAACCTGGCATAACTGGTTTGGATGTTACAGAACCTTCTACCAGATGGAATTAGGACCAACGGACTGTGGGAGTGGTGGTCCTCCACAATGATATAAGATTTCTCAATGCATTGCTCTATAAAGAACTTTTTAATGGAGGGCAGAAAGGTCCCCAGTGGTACTTTTTCACTTCCGTTGTAGAACTGTATGGTCAGAGATGCTGCAGTTCCCAAACCAGACGGTGATGCAGCTAGTCAGAACACTCTCGGTGGTCTCATGTCCTGGGCTCTGATTACTAAATCTTGTCATTCAGGTTTTGACCTTGGCTAGTCACTTATTTACAATCCATGCCCATGAATTGTCAGCACAAAGCTTATAAACACAAATGAACAAACAGCACATGAACACAAGTGTGTGCATTTAGCATATAAAAAGCAACCAGCGTAGTCTGAAGTGCAAAAACATTTTCACGTAAATACTTATTGGATGTTAGTAATGCTGCACAAGATTCCTCATGATATCACAAAAGTGGTCAGCGTCTTTCAGGGGAACCTCCAAAAGGAGCCAAAGTGTATAAATCTCCAAAAGGGAGTGGGAAAACCATAATCCTTGAAAAAAAAATAATAGCAATAATAATATTTAAATAAATTTTAATTTAACCAAAAAAGAAAGATATAAAGAAGACAAAAAACAAAATATTGCCCCGTAAGATGAAACTCAAAACTGAAAAGCCAAAATTAAATCCAAATTCAAATACCAAAGGCAAGAGCCAAAAGTCCAAATCAGAGGTCAAAAATGGATACTTAGAAGAACAGAAACGATGACCCAGGCAACAAGACCAGTAGGGCTAATGCCAGTCCCAGCAACAGTGCTGAGGCCTCACTGGTGAATGTGTGTTACGTACAGTAAGTCGTTATGTCAGTTCTGCTTTGTTCTCTGCGTGTTTTACCAAATCTGCATTTCTATGTGGACCAGTTGAGTATTTAGTCACTCGTCTCATCTGCACTTCTATTTTATTGTAGCATTGGTCACAGTGCTTTATACAGAGTGCTGTACAAGAATAAGGTGTTGTTAAGAGCGTGTTGATTATTTTTTGTATGTCACATTTTCATTCTTATTCTTGGCTATTTCTGATTTGTTTTTCTTTTCTTTGATGTTTTGGAAAACACTTTGATTCTTTGTATGAAAATGTGTGTTAGAAATAAATGATGTTGGTGTTCAGTTTATAAGACTGAGCTGCAGTGTCAGTGGGCCCGGCCCCCTTGGATTCAATACAGAGAGCCGAAGATACACAACAAGCCAAATTAACAAATAGTACAAGAGAACAATAATTTTAAAAAAAAAAAAAAAAAATATTCAATGAAAATATCAAATAAGTCAACAAAAAATAATCAAAATCAGAAAATAGACACATTTTGAAAAAACATTAAGAATATGTTACTGTAATATCCAATCTTAGAAAGTTAAAGTTTTGAGTTAAACTCATATTGATGTTTGCTTAATTTGAATAGAATATTAATGTCTTTCATAGTCATAACTTATGGTATAGGCCAGTGGTGGCGAACCTATGGCACGCGTGCCAAAGGGGGCACTCAGAGCCCTCTCAGTGGGCACGCGCGCCGTCGCCCGAGCACAGAGTTCATTACTATAAAGCCAGAGGAATGCGGGGCCGGCCTGCTCCCCTCACCGCTCCCCCTCTTCACGCGCCGGAGGACTTTTTCACATCACCCGCCTCTGCCCAGCAGCCCAATGGGAGCGCTTCCTTCCTCTCCTGTCTGGGGTAAGGCGGGCGGCACACATGCTGCTTGAGGGTGCGGCAGGGACTGCAGCCTTTTGAGTCTGTGATTCCCGTGGTGGGGTTGGAGGGGATGTGGTATAGCGGGTCCACAGCTCAAAATTGAAAAGGCCAGTTTTAACAGATAATTGCCGCACTCGCGGCTTAAAGGGGGTTATGGTAGAGTGGCCGGAGTGGTTTCCGGGAGCTTTGTGATGCGGGCAGTCCTCGCTTAAGCGCACAGGTGAGGAGTCGTCCGCATCTGTAATTATTGCCGGAGTTGCTAATCGCCACACCTGATCCACGACCCCGTAATATATAATGGAAGCGTTGGGGGCGGAGCTTAATAGGGAAGACCTGCGTGAAACACTTGAGAGGATCGAAGGGATGACAAAGGACAGCACAGTTAGTTCTGAAAATGAAATCCTTAAAGTGTGGAATTCTCTGCCAAATAATCTTAAGTCAATGAAGGCACTTGAGATTGCTTTCCTTACTTTGTTTGGAACATCTTATGCTTGTGCGCAGCTGTTTTCAGCTTTGAATTAAATCAAATCTGACACCAGAAACAGACTAACAGATGACCTGAGTGCTGCATGTGTTGCTCTCAAGCTTACAAAGTATGAGCCAAGGTTAGACAAATTATCAGCATGCATACAACAGCAAAAAGCACATTCATTGTTCAAAAGCATACCGAATGCAAACTTTTACCTTTCAACAAAAAGTTGTTTGTATCATTGAAAGCTCTGTTATTATGTTTTTCTTTTAAGACAAAAGATGTTAATGTATGAGTTGCTTTTCTAAACTAAAAGCTCAGTAGATAGACAGACAGACAGAGCATCAGTATTGGCAGTCCAGTCCAATTTACCATCCAGCTCCACTCCCAGGTATTTAAAGGTCTGCACCCTCTGCACAGTCACCTCTGATGATCACGGGGTCCATGAGGGGCCTGGGCCTCCTAAAATCCACCACCAGCTCCTTGGTTATGCTGGTGTTCAGTTTTAGGTGGTATTCAGGTTACATTGCCATGTTGGCACTTTGCGATAAATAAGTGGGTTTTGGATTGCAGTTTGGACACTTGGTTTCTAAATGGTTCGCCATCACTGGTACAGTCTTTTCTCCCTATAAGTTACCAAGAGATAGAACCTTCTTACGGTAACTGGGTAACAGTGTGATAATAAGCTCAGTTTGTTTAGAACTGGTCCCAGTAAAGAGGGACTTGAAAGACCATTTTAAGTTTAGAAATGGGATAAGCATACAGTTTTCTGACCGTTTTGAAATGGTTCAGAAATGTGAAGTAAATAGTAACGATTTGAGATGTAACAAGATTAAGCTTAGAATTGAACTTTTCGTAACATTCATTTTTCCATTTTTGCTATTTTAATTTACTTTTTTTTTTGTGTGAACTGTTTTACTTTAAAACTTAACTAAACTTTTAAAAACGAAGATATTTGTCTGTGGAATCATTTCTGCGCGTCAGGCTTTTGTTGAATCCCATTTTTGAGTTGAAGCTGCAGAACTTTGATAATTTTGGGAAAAAACGCAGCTACAGTTACTTTCTCTGCCATTCTTACTGTCTTTGGATACAGTATATTAGGTCCCTTTGTTTATTTTCTTTTCTGTTTTCACCTCATTTTGGAGTTGTTTGTTATTTTTCATTTTCTTGAAGTGCATTGTTCTTTTCTTGTGAATTTAAGGTGACCATGTCATGATGAGCACTCAAGTTTGGGCAACCAGCAATTGTGTGGTGCATTCCTGTGTAACTAATTGGAAATAACCAGGAAAATAATGCTAGTGAAGAACAGTAGATGCATGTGTGTGTGTGATGGTGTCTGGGGGCTGCGCCCCTGCGTCTCTTATTAAATTGTCCTTTTCTTTCCAGTTCAATCCCAAAGTACCAATTTCAGATAAATTCAAATGCTACAGAGAGAAGCCCAGTCTGGCTGATAAGGTGTATTGCATCGTCTATGTTGTGGAAGCAAGCAAAGTCAGCCTCATTAATCAAGTTCTGCTGAAGAAGTTTAAGTTCATCCAGTCCAACGTGAACAACAAGGGTGAGTAACTGCAGCCTGGCAGAGCCTGATGAGACATTTATCAGGAACGAGACCAATGAGCCCATGAGAGGAGTAGATGACCTCACAGGACATTAAGTGAACACGGCCATTCTCTACTGCCCTCTAGTGACCAGAGCTGCTCGAGTAGCAATCAGGGTGTTCCTTCCATTGTGTGTAACAATAGTCTGGAATTGGGATACTTTGTGTTATAAATGGAGTGAGGTGACCAGCACATGTTGTATGTTGTTTCATCTCTTTGATTATTTTGAAAAATACTTATTATGATGATCCCGCCAATGTGTTTCTATAAAAAAACACAAACTGATGGGTTGTCTCTGGTGGTCCTTTGTTTTACTTAAGCTGAGCACCAGGACTGTGAAGTTAGACTCTGATTCTCTGATTTAATAAGCTGGACAACAACAGTCACTTGTTTAGGTGTTCATTCACTAATAAAACCCACTGATATGGCAACTTCAAATGTCATTTGGTTTTAAATGTACTCTTTTACAAGCCGGAGAGAGGACTGCTGCAATGGTAGCTCAGGGGATGTCTGGTGATTTTAGCCATGCAGCACCAGTATGTTAAGGAGTGACACCGAGTGCCAGTCCAGCGGCCCACCACGCAGTAGAGGCACAGGGGGGGCCACACGACACGTGTTCTTGTTAAACTCGCTCCCTCAGATGTGCTGCCTGCTCCTGTCTGCTGCACCAGACAAGAAATAAAAGTAACGTCAAATCTGTGAATGGAGGATTTTCAGTTTAAGGAAAACAAATCTGTCGCACAAACAACATCTTGTTGTGTTGCAGCCTTGTGCTAAAATTGTTTTGATTCATTTTTCCTTCATGAAACATCACTGAGTGCCCCAGAATGAGAAATTGAAAGTGAGCCTTTAGAAATTTTTACAAATTTATTTAAAAATTCTTCTTCTTCTTTCAGCTGCTCCCATTAGGGGTCGCCATAGCAGATCATCTTCTTCCATATCTTTTTGTTTTCGTCATCTTGTTCTGTCACACCCATCACCTGCATGTCCTCTCTCACCACATCCATAAACCTTCTGTGAGGCCTTCCTCTTTTCTCTTCCCTGGCAGCTCTATCCTTAGCATCTTCCTCCCAGTATACCCAGCATCTCTCCTCTGCACAGGTCCAAACCAGCACAATCTTGCCTGTCTGAGTGTCTCCCAACTGTCCCACCTGAGCTGACCCTCTAATGTCCTCCTTTCTAATCCTGTCCATCCTCGTCACACGCAATGCAAATCTTAGATTCTTTAACTCTGCCACCTCCAGCTCTGTCTCCTGTGCCACAGTCTCCTGCCCATATAACACAGCTGGTCTCACTACCATCCTGTAGACCTTCACTGTCACTCTCGCTGATACCCGCCTGTCACAAGTCACTCCTGACACTCTTCTCCACCCACTCCACCTGCCTGCACTCCCTTGTTCACCTCTCTTCCACAATCCCTATTACTCTGTACTGTTGATCCCAAGTATTTAAACTCCTCCACCTTTGCCAACTCTACTCCCCTCATCCTCACCATTCCACTGACCTCCCTCTCATTCACACACATGTATTCTGTTGTGGTGGTCCTACTGACGTTCATTCCTCTTCTCTCTAGAACAGATGTCCACCTGTCCAGGGTCTCCTCAACCTGCTCCCTACTATCGCTACAGATCACAATGTCATCATCAAACATCACAGTCCACGGGGACTCCTGTCTAATCTCATCTGTCAGCCTGTCCATCACCATTGCCAATAAGAAAGGACTCAGAGCCGATCCCTGATGTAATCCCACCTCCGTCACTCCTACCGCAGACCTCACCATGGTCACTCTTCCCTCGTTCATATCCTATACAACTCTTACGTACTTCTCTGCCACTCCCGACTTCCTCATTCAATACCTCAGCTCCTCTCAGTCACCCTGTCATTTGCTTTCTCCAGGTCCACAAAGACACAATCCAACTCCTTCTGTTCTTCTCTAAACTTCTCCATCAACATCCTCAGAGCAAACATCTCATCTGTGGTGCTCTTTCCTGGCATGAACCCATCCTACTGCTTACTACTCATCACCTCACTTCTTAACTGAGCTTCCACTACTCTTTCCCATAACTTCATGCTGTGGCTCATCAATTTTATCCCCTTGTGTTTGAGGGCCATTCATCTCTAAAAGGACCCCCATCTTGTCCGCAGAGCACTGCCTTCAGCTAACTCAAACAGGCCTTCTGACCTGATGCCTAAAACTGCAGCAAGTTGGGCAGGCGTGTGTCAGGCAGGACCTCATAATCTCAGCTGTCTTATTTTTAAAGCCTGATTATTAACAAGGACTGATACAAAATGTTCAGAAAATAATGAAGGAGACTCCAGCACACTATTTATAACAAGAGGCTCCTCCATGAGCCAAAAAGTGCTGTCAAGTGTTTGTTTTATCCTCTTAAGTTTAATATGCCAGGTCTGTGATGCTGTTCAGTAGAAATCTGGTAAACCTCACCTAATTAGTTTGGCAAAGTGTATCAAGAAAAGCTGTTTGTCAAAATTAATTTGCTACCATGCAAAATAAAGTAAATGCCAGCTCCCTCCATTGCAGATGCTCTGGGCCATATCAGAGTCTGAAAGCCTCCAGCCTGCTCATAAAGGTCAGTGAGACCTTGCACCACCTTCATCTACCGGCAAATACAAGATACTGTGCCTCACCCAGTGTATCCCAACCCCAAAAAAATCTAACATGGTTTTCTGAAGAGTCTTAAAAATGAAATGTGGAGGATTGGCACACCTTAGCCTGTGCCAGAACATGGAGGCCACTAAGTTACTGATGATTAACGCCCTTCCTCGATACGAGATTTCCTGTTGAAGGCATTTTCACAAGTTTATTCTGGCTTGCACCTTGTCCTCCCATTTAATGTCTTCTTCAATCTATCATAAGGGATGTGCCTCTCAGAATTTCACATGGACTCTCATCTCTTATCCCGTAGGGATTCCTCAGTTTGTGATGATCACTAAGATAGACGACGCCTGCACAGAAGTTGCAAACGATCTGACCAAAGTGTACCAAAGCCGCTACATTTATGAGAAGGTGAGTCAAAGTGACAGAGAGAGTGTAGCTATTCATGAGCCTTGATCAAGTGACAATGACGTTATTATAGTAAGGACAGTAATGCAGTGGTATCTGAACCTTCAGAAATTCTGAATCATACCATCAGGTTTCCTCTTTCTCTGAGTCGCCACCCTGCTAGTGACCTCTGAACTTTCACACTTGTCTCCTTAACTGCAGTTCCACCTGAGCTGTGATGGAGTAGGTGACCCTGCCCAGTCAGGAGGGTGATGCCAGATCCAAAACTGACCAGATACCTGGGCTGGTGGCACTCGAAATGGGGTCTCTTTTAGCTTTTGGTATTTACTCAGCACTTTTCTATTCATGTGTTATAAAGTCTCTGCTGTCATTCGAGCATCCCAAAGGAGCCCAGCAGTATCATTGGTAGAAAGGACATCTCTTGTCCTGATATCACGTCAGTCACTAGCGGCCATTTTCCAGAGTCATGAGTGCTGAATAAGGGTGAAAGGGCATCAATTGGGTCGTTCAGCCGAGAGAAGAGTTGGCGGCCCTGCTTCTCTCTGTGATGTCACCAAAAACGTTCACAATTCTACCTACTGTGTGTCGTTTGGTCTGTGTGACCTGAGAAATGCAAAATTTGAAGATGGGCTCCCTGAGACATGGCACACCAGTTTTTTACTATTTTGTTTAGCCTAAAGGTGCACAAAATGTGATTTTGTTTTTGTGAAAATAAAATATATTTTGAGTCCCAAATCAATGATGCGTACAAACAGATCATTATAAAGATTTAGGAGTAAATTGACGTAGACAAACTTAAAAAGCAGGGTAGGCCTCCTTTTTATTCTCTCTGTACAGTCGTGGCCAAAAGGTTTGAGAATGACATTAAGGAGTATTCATTTTCACAAAGTTTGCTGCTTCATTGACTTTAGATCTTTTTGTCAGATATTTCTCTGGCCTACTGAAGTAGAATTACAAGCAGTTCATAAGTTTAAAGGCTTTTATTGGCAATGACATGAAGTTCATGCAAAGTGTCCATATTTGTAGTGTTGGCCCTCCTTTCTTTTTCAAGACCCCTCTCTGCAGTTCACCCTGGCAGGCTGTCCATCAACTTCTGGGCTAAACCCTGACTGATGGCAGCTGCCCATTCTTGTATAATCAATGCTTGGAGTTTGTCAGAATTGGTGGGTTTGTGTTTGTCCACCCACCTGTCTGGGGAGTTTCCTGGCCATGGACCCCAAATTATATTCCCTGAGCCACTTAGTTCTCACTTTTATCTTATGGCCTGGTGCTCCATCATTGGTATTGTTGGTCAGCAAACTGTTCTTGGATGGATGATTGGGAGAAGTTGCTTTCAGAGGATGTTTTGGTTTCATTCTTTATTCATGGCCCGGGATCAGGGGGGCACTGCCAGTGCAGAGCTGGCTCAGGAATGGCAGCAGGTAGGTGTGAGTGAGGCGAAGACTTTTGGAGGATGGCCTGGTGGGTGTCAAGAAGGACAGCAAAGAAGCCAAGAAAATCATCAGGAACAGACTGATATTCTGAGATTGGACTGCTGAGGACTGCTGGGTGAAGTCATTTTCTCTGATGAACCCCCTTTCTGATTGTTTGGGGCATCCAGAAAAAAGAAAAGGTGAGTGGCACTACCATCAGTCCTGTGTCATGCCAACAGTAAAGCATCCTGAAACCATTCATGTCAGCCAAGGCAGTGCAGGGCTCACTCACAATTTGGCCTAAGAACACAACCATGAATAAACAATGGGACCAAAACATCCCACAAGACCATCCAAGAACACTTTGGTGTCCAACAATGCCTTTTCCAGCATGATGGAGCACCAGGCCATAAGGCAAAAGTGAGAATTAAGTGGCTCGGGGAACAAAATTTGGGGTCCATGGCCAGGAATCTCCCCAGATCTTTAATCCCATTGAGAACTTGTGGTCAGTCCTCAAGAGGTGGGTGGACAAACAAAAACCCACCAATTCTGATTCTGCAAGAATGGCCTGCTGCCATCAGTCAAGATTTGGTCCAGAAGTTGATTGGCAGCCTGCCAGGGTGAATTGCAGAGGTCTTGAAAAAGAAAGAAGAGCCAGCACTGCAACTATGGACTCTTCGTGTCATTGTTAATAAAAGCCTTTGAAACTTCTGTAATTCTACTTCAGTACACCAGAGAAACATCTGACAGAAAGATCTAAAAGCACTGAAGCAGCAAACTTTGTGAAAACCAACACGGGTCATTCTACAAACTTTTGGCAATGACTGTATAATTCAAAAAGTGCACAAAAGGTAATGGAGGAACAAAAGAGGCAAAAACCTCAAGTGAACAAAATCTAAATAAATCGTAATTCTGAAAGCTGTCCCTCCAAACAGGAGCCAGAAGATCCAATCCAAAATGAAAAATGACAAAAAACAGAAATCCAAGCAAAGACGCAAAGCTGAAGGTAAAGTGGGAAGGTCAGCTTCTCCTTAAATACTCGCTGTGATTGGCCAGTCCTTCAGCTGTATCATTAGATGACCCCGCCTCCTCGAGTCCCAAATGAAAGAGACTGGACAGAAAACAACAAACACTACGTAGAAACTTAATTAACAAGACACGGAGTAGCAAAATAATGAATACTCTATCAAAGAAAATCACAATAAACAAAGCAGAAACACTCTCTCAAAAACACGCTCTTTCATTTCACGATTCAAATGGCTTCTCTTCTCATCCATGTAGATAAAAATTAAGGCCAACTACATATTTATTTATTATCAAATTTGGCTTGTTGTCATTTATCCAATGACAAAATCTTGCTTGTACATTCAGTGTTGGCATATCATGCCCTTATCGGTCACTTAACTGACCTGCGCTCTCAGAGTGTCAGCAGTGGGATCATCATCAGCCATTTTTAGGTATGTCTTTTACGTTAGGCCAGTATGAACACTGTAATATAAAAATGAATGGACCTGTGGGTTAGGCCACCATCTGAGATGTATCCGTCACTCTAAGCTCAAGGCTCATCTGGGTTTGTCTCCAGCCCTCTCCTTCATGTCACCCCCTATCAGCTCACCCTCATTTCTGTTTTTTATTCCCAGGTAACTCAGCTGGCACAGGTGTTGGGAGTTCCCCTCTCTGCCATCTCCCTGGTTAAGAACTACGCTGTAGATTTTGAGCTCAACCTCAATATGGACATTTTGATCCTGACGGCCCTCCAGCAGATGCTAAGAGCTGCTGACGCCTGCTTAGATGAAATGACGCAGAGAGGCCTCACCCAGGAGAGCAGCTCTTAGTGTTTTTAGTCAGTGGTAGTCCAGCAGTTTCCTTTTACTCTTACTTTGTCATTCATTTTATGTTTCTAAAACGGTGTGAACTAACATGAACTCCAGTCACAATGGATACCTTTTGCTTTTGTTTTCCTGCCACGCCATTGTGTGCTTGTTAATTTGAGAAACTTATTATTTTTAACAAACAGGGTGGCCCGGTTAGCACCTTGACATTTCATCTTGTCTCTTGTCTTACCCTTGATTGACAACAGTGGGCACATGTCAGGAAGTAGATAGATAGATAGATAGATAGATAGAGTGAAAGGCACTATATAATAGATAGATACATAGATAGATAGAAAGGCACTATATAATAGATAGAGAGATAGATAGATAGATAGATAGATAGAGAGATAGCTAGATAGATAGATAGAAAGGCACTATATAATAGATAGATAGAGTGAAAGGCACTATATGATAGATAGATAGATAGATAGATAGATAGATAGATAGATAGATAGATAGAAAGGCACTATATAATAGATAGATAGATACTGTAGATAGATAGATAATTAATTATTAAAATGACCTTATTATGACCATAAAAAGAAAAATATTAACAATATACACAGTCAAAAGACAAACAAGTCCAATATTCAGGATAAAACAAAAAGGTATATATCAGACAACCACCACTACTCCCCCTTTACACTCCTCCTTCTCTGCACATAAATACTGTAATATAGATACTGTAGATACTTTATTAATCCCAAGGTGAAATTCCCATACTCCAGCAGCAGCATACTGATAAAGAACAATATTAAATTAATGAGTGATAACAATGCAGGTATAACAGACAATAACTTTGTACAATGTTAACGTTTACCCCCCGAGTCTCATAGTGTGGGGTCTCCTCAGTCTGTCAGTGGAGCAGGACGGTGACAGCAGTCTGTCGCTGAAGCTGCTCCTCTGTCTGGAGATGATCCTGTTCAGATGATGCAGTGGATTCTCCATGATTGACAGGTGCCTGCTCAGCGCCCATCGCTCTGCCACGGATGTCAAACTGTCCAGCTCCGTGCCTACAATAGAGCCTGCCTTCCTCACCAGTTTGTCCAGGCATGAGGTGTCCCTCTTCTTTATGCTGTCTTATTACAGATGTTGAAGGAAGCCACCCTTCTAATGAAGTATAGTCGTCTCTGTCCTCTCTTGCACAGATCATCAGTATTGGCAGTCCAGTCCAGTTTATCATCCAGCTGCACTCCCAGATATTTATAGGTCTGCACCCTCTGCACAGTCACCTCTGATGATCACGGGGTCCATGAGGGGCCAGGTCCTCCTAAAATCCACCACCAGCTCCTTGGTTTTACTGGTGTTCAGGTGTAGGTGGTTTGAGTCGCACCATTTAACAAAGTCCTTGATTAGGTTCCTATACTCTTCCTCTTGCCCACTCCTGATGCAGCCCAGTCGTCAGTGAACGTTTGCACGTGGCAGGACTCCGAGTTGTTTTGGAAGTCCGATGTATGTTGGCTGTACAGGACCGGAGAAAGTCCAGTCCCCTGCGGTGCTCCTGTGCTGCTGACCACAATGTCAGACCTGCAGTTCCCGAGACGCACATACTGAGGTCTGTCTGTAAGATAGATGTGATCTTCATTTAATCCAAATCTGTCAGTAAAGGTAGTGTTGTGTAGGAAAAGCGGGCTGCGCACGTAAGACACCCCTCAGGCACCACGCAACTGAAAGGATTCTGCTTGGAGGAGTGGGAGGCTCTTAGACGCTGTGACACTAGAGGGCACTGTCGCTCCTCAAACCCCACAGACAAATTTCCAAGACACCAAGTAAAAGCACCAGAAATATTTTAATTTCTTTCCTTCTTAATAAATTGTGTCTTCAAAGCACAATCAATAATCAATAATATAATAATAATAATAATATAATAATATAATTTTTTCCTCCTCTCCTCCCAGAAGCTCTGTCACTCTACCTCCCAACTCCAGCTCAGCTTGCTGGGTCTTCACCAGTCCTCTAAATAGTCCTTGACTCCTGTCTTTCTGTCCGTGTGATTCAATAGCACTTCCGGGTCAGATGAAGACTTGTATTTTTCTTCATCCCGGAAGTACTTCTGTTCTTACGTCCCCGTGACTTGAGAGTACTATTTGTGAAATAAAAATCCCCTCGTCTCCTTGCCGCGTCACACGGCGGCACCCAGCAGGGCTATGAATCCAAACTCCATCTCCCATGACGCCCTGCAGGAATCCGGGGCACCTCTATTGCTGCAGGGGAGATGCCATCTAGCGGCCTGGATGTGTCAGCCGGGATGAGCTGCCGGCCTTCCATCACAATGCTTATAGGAAACGTTGACTTCAGGGGACAATACAGCTAGCAGAGCCTTAAGGGAGGGACTTAAAGGACAAAAGTGGCAGGTCAGTTTATTCTTCAATGGATAAATAATCCCAAAGTCAGATTTTCATTTATTGTTTGCTTCTACAGTACATCTCCTTTATCTAAAGATTCTGTTTAAATGAAGTTCAAATCTTGATATGTCCACAAAATGGAAAAACCCTTCATGGGGTGTCCTTACTTTTTCATGTCACTGTATGTACCAATACTTTACACCAGTATCTACCAAAACTGCTACCCACATCCACTCGTAGCAGGCCAGTAGAGGAACACCAGTCAAACCAGTCTGTAGGAGACCCTGGAGGATGAGGAGCCATGGTGGGGATGTACCATCTCCTTCTGGACACGGACTCAGTCAGGAGCCATGAGGAGCCATGAAGCTCATCTCCACACCACATCATTGGTGTTACTGGGAGTGTTTTTGGTGTAAACGGCGCCCCCTCTTGTCTGCTTCCTTCACATCCCTCACACTTCCTCATGTTTACTTCATTTCCGTCAGCAGTTTTGTTGTTCATTTCCTGACTACCACTTCTAGCCGGCGGATGGTTTCCTTGCTTTGTTTTCCTCAGCGTTTCTCATTGCTCTAACACAGACGTTCATCATTATATGAATATTGTGCGCCTGAATACTGATTTGTAAAGCATCTTGAGCTTGGGCTGACTGTCTCGACAACATGTAATTAAATAAAGTTTGCCATGCAGCGAAACAATCGACGGACCTTTCATCAGAACTACTGACTTGAAGGAGTGTTTGAAGACCTCGCTGAGCTAGGGGCAAATATCCATCACACTGGTAATGAATGCATTTTGCTCCGTGGCTATCATCTTGTTAACTGATCATTTTTGGTTTTGTCAACTCTGTTGCTCCTCACTTGTACTCACTTCGGTACTCAAATGTGCCACTCGGTGCCACTGCCCACCTGCCATGTTGTTGTGCCTTCCTATGGTAAAGTCATCCCTGATGGAGGATCGCTGGAATCGTGGGGTAGAGGGGTTCTTTAATTGGATTGGCTGGCCCAGCACTGACTCAGCTGTGGAATGGCCAATAGGGGGAGAGGCAGCTTGATGGCCGAGGTCTCCAGGACTCTAATATCCAAATCATATTATGGGATGTCATCTACTGTTAAATTCTGCCAAGTACTTCTAAAATTTTTATTTGTATACTGTATTGAGGATTTGTTTTGTTCTGTTCTGTGTATTGTGTTGTATTGACCCCCTTTTTCTTTTTGACACCCACTGTGCGCCCAGTCTACCTGGTAAAGGGGTCTCTCTTTGAACTGCCTTTCCGGAGGTTTCTTCCATTTTTTTTTTTTCCTACTGGGGTTTTTTGGGAGTTTTTCCTTTTCTTCTTAGAGAGTCAAGGCTGGGGGGCTGTCAAGAAGCAGGGTCTTTTATTTTAGGCTATACAAAAATGAATTGCATTGTATTGTGGTGACCACCTTGTGTCCCCTTGTCCTGTCACACTTGTTCAAGACAGTCCACCAGATGGATGTTACTCAGTTGTGTTGACCTTCTTTGTAAGTCCCTTTGGATAAAAGTGTCTGTTAAGCAAATAAATGTTAACATAAAGGCAAATGTTCAATTTGTTGCAGGAATGGCTTTGAACAAAATATACAGAAATAATATCAGACTAATACGTTTATGTCCCTTTATACATTTAACAAAGTGGTCGTGCAAAATAAAAATAATATTCTAATTTCAGAATGCTGCATAACAAAGTTTTTGCTTCTTGAACACTGTTGGGTGTTTCTTATAGGTTTTTGGGTGCTGATCATGAATATCACATCTAAATTTACCCGTCACGTCCCGTTTCAGATTTTTTCTTCTATTTGTATCCAAACATTTTCACTCCCATTAGTGACTTATCAACAATGGTTTGTGCGGCCTGGGCATGTCCAGGAATGGAATCAGGCCAGGCTGGAAGCTGTTCTGTGGAAGTTGACACCCTGGGCTTGCCTGGCCGGTCTGAACGAGCTTGACGCTGTCTCAGCATACTATAAAGGTGGCTTGCATACACCAATCCTGCTCATTTGGTTTCTATAGATAGTCAGTGTGTATGCAGAGTATCAGTATAGTAAAGTATAGTATCTGTAGCAATAGAACAGTAAGTAAGCTTGATGCTATAGACATTTTGGTGTCGTCATGACGATATGTCTCGTCAATGTCGTGACAGCCGCGATACATTCTGCCATATCTGTACACTCGCGCCTCAGAGATGTTAGATGACTGCTCTTGTGAAGAGAGCTTATCGTCTGTATTTCGGCTGGTGGTCAAGACGAGGAGTGGACACCTCACATTTACTGTGCGACATGTGCTGTCAGTCTGAGAGCCGGGCTTAGAGGCACTCAAAAAACGATGCCATTTGCTGTTCCGATGATGACGGAGAGAACAGACAGAGCGTGTGACAGACTGTTACTTCTGTTTGACTACTGTCTCTGGTTTCTCTACCAAAAACAACAAGTCAATTGAATATCCTAATCTGCCTCCAGCAATGAGACCCGTGCCACATGACGACAGTCTTCCAATTCCAAAACCACCAGAGGATTGGACCTTAGATGAACCAAATGAAGAACTGTCAGTGACATTGACCCGGATTTTAAACCGTGCTCATCAGGCGATCCACATCTGATAACACAATCCGAACTGATCGATTTGGTCAGAGAGTTGGGTCTGTCAAAAGCAAAAGCCGAGCTGCTGGGTTCGAGACTGCAGGAATGGTGTTTGCTGTCACCAGGTATGAACATTTCTGTGTTTCAAGGCCAACATCATGATGTAACCACATTGTTTGCACAAGTCAGCAGTCTCTGTGTCTTTTGTGACATTGAAGGATTGTTCTCAGCCTTGGGTTGTGATCACAACTTTGGAGAGTGGCGTCTCTTCATTGGTTCATCAATGTTAAGCCTGAAAGCTGTTCTGCTACACAATGGCAACGTTTATCCTTCATTACCTGCTGGCTATGCAGCACACATGAAAGAAACGTATGAGGATATGGAGCTGTTGCTGAAGCACGTCCAGTATAGCAGGTACAACTGGAATATCTGTGGAGATCTTCAAGTCGTTGCTCTGTTACTAGGACTGCAGCTCAGCTATACAAAGTACTGTTGTGTCATCTGTGAATGGGACAATCGTGCCAAAGAGTCACACTATTCTTGACAGAGCTGGCCACTCCGTAAAAAGTTAGTTCTAGGACAGAAAAATGTGGCACATGAATTGCTTGTCAGCCCGGGAAAGATATTTTTGCCTCCTCTTCACATAAAACTGGGACTCATGAAGAATTTATTTAAGACAGATGTTCCCAAGAATAACTGACGCCAAGATCAAAGAGGACATTTTTGTTGGCCCCCAGATCAGACATGTTATGAGTGACAAGCGGTTTGAAGATCTGTTAGTTGGGCCTGGAAAGCCTCCAAAGACGTTGTTGACAATTTCCTGGGCAATTCCAGAGCCCCAAACTACATTGAGCTGGTAGACAAACTTCTCAAAGCATACAAGACAATGATGTGCCACATGTCACTCAAGACTCATGTCCTCCACTCACACTTGGACTTCTTCCCTGCAAATCTCGGTGCTGTCAGTGATGAACACGGCGAAGGTTTTCACCGGGACATTGCGACGATGGAGAGACGATACCAGGGCAACTGGACTCTGTCAATGCTTGCTGACTACTGTTGGACACCGCAGCGTGATGCACCAGACATTGAATACAAAAGAAAATCAGGAGCAAAACACTTTTAGATAGATAGATAGATAGAGTGAAGGGGACTATATAATAGATAGATAGATAGATAGATAGATAGATAGATAGATAGATAGATAGATAGATAGATGTGAAAGGCACTATATAATAGATAGATAGATAGATAGATAGATAGATAGATAGATAGATAGATAGATAGACGTGAAAGGCACTATATAATAGATAGATAGATAGATAGATAGATAGATAGATAGATAGATAGATAGATATGAAAGGCACTATATAATAGATAGATAGATAGATAGATAGATATGAAAGGCACTATATGATAGATAGATAGATGTGAAAGGCACTATATAATAGATAGATAGATAGATAGATAGATAGATACTTTATTAATCCCAAGGGGAAATTCACATAATCCAGCAGCAGTATACTGATACAAAAATATATATATATATATTAAATTAAATAGTAATAAAAATGAAAAATGGAAAAAAAATTAAAAAGCAGACAATAACTTTGAGTTTATTCTGTTGAATTTAGTAATTTATGCGAAACATAAACGGGACTGAATACGTTATTGTCAGTAAACATAGAAATGTCTGTTTCTCAGAGTTCCTATGTGATGCCGTAAAACCAAAAGTAGATTTGTGCAAATCCAGTAGGTACCATCACAATCAGCAAAATCTTTTCAGGAAGCGAGATGTTTCAAAAAAATTGTTGTGCAGTGAAATTATTTGATATCAGCTTTGAGAAAGTGTGACTGCGGTGAGGTGTGCGGTAGGAGTGACAGCCCGGCTCAGGGTGACAGTGGCAGCACATCGAGGACCGGCGCTGAGCCCTGACCTGTTTGTAAAGGTGACAGACAGGTGAGCTCACACAGGGCTCTCCGTGGGCTGCTGTGATGTCCACCGGTGACATTGTGACCTGCGGTGACAGGAGACAGCAGGCTGAGACGAACCTGGAGAGGTGGAGAGAAGAAGAATGAGAGTCAGAAGGAGTGACACGGAGTACAAAATGGTGGAAAAGTGTGACTGCAAGGAGTCGAGGTGGTGAAGGGAGACGAATTGAAATACTTGGGTTCAACAGTCCAAAGCGATGGAGAGAGTGTGGCAGAGAAAAAGATGAAGGCAGGGTGGAGTGGGCGGAGAAGAGTGGCAGGAGTGATTTGTGACAGATGATCTAAAGCGGGGTGTCCGACTCTGGTGGGCCGCAGGTTTTCATTCTGACCCTTTCCCTTTTCAAATAATGAACTCCTTCTCCCTTCATTTTCATAGCCTCCTGTTTTTAAAGATTCAGTCCTCTGATTTGATTCGTTTCTTCATTAAACAGAAATGAGACGTGAAACGAGCCGACAGATGAGCAGCTAAACTGGAACATCAAACTCCAGCCAGTTCCTTAATGAGAAACCGATTCTTGCAGTTCATGAAAGCCGTCATTGATCATCAGGGCTTGTCGTTGCTCTCGTTCCACCACAGCAGCCTGTTGACTTTCTGTTTTTTCTAAGACCACCGTCAAGATGTTTTGGTGACCTGAGCAGACCCACATGACCAAGACCTTCACCTTTCTTAATTTTCAGGTGAGCTGGTCAGGTGGTGGCTCATTTCGTGTCTCATTACGGTTTAGCTGCTCATTAAGGAAAATGAAACAACTGAGGGGTCCGAGTCTCATCCATTAAAAACAAAGGCAACACAAGTGAACTGGCAGCAAAAAACTGACTTACTGAGGGTTAGAATGAAAATCTGCAGCCACTGCGGCCCACCAGGACTGGAGTTGGACACCCCTGATCTAAAGGGTCCGGGCTGGTAACTCGAAGGTCGCCAGTTTAAATCCAGGAGGACTGCCACTCCGTTGGGCCCTTAAACCTGCGACTGCTCCAGGGGGTCTCGCTGTAAAAATAGCTGACCCTGCGCTCTGCCCCCTAAAACTCACTGGACGGTAAGTTGGGGTAAGCGAAAAATGACAAACTGCTAATAGAAGAAATTCTATATGGCAATTAAAAAATAATGATAAAATTAAACGACAGTGAGACCAGCCATGTTGTAGAGTTTGGAGACGCAACAGAAAGACAGGAGGAAGAGCTGGAGGTGGCGGAGATGAAGACGCTGCGACTTTCACTCAGAGTGAAGAGGGTGGAGAAGATTAGGAATGAGGGTATCAGAGGGACGCACAGGTGTGACAGCTTGGGGACAAAGTGAGACTGAGATGGCTTGGGGACGTGCAGAGGAGAGATGAGGGGTACATCGGTAAAGAATATTGAGGACGGGACCACCAGGCAAGAGGGACAGGAGGAAGGCCAAAGAGGAGGGTTATGGATGTGGTGAAGGGGGACGTGAAGGCAGGAGATGATGACAAACACAGAGCGAGATGGAGACGGACGATCCGCAATGGCGACCCCTAAATGGGAGCAGATGAAAGAAGAAGAAGATCCAAACTTTATTTTAACATACACTTTTTATTAGCGTTCCTCCACCTTTATGGTCCCCCAGCCCACTTTTGCCCTTTCAAGTTCATCGACAACCATCTAACAGCAAATGCAATGGTGGGTGTTGGGGGTGTTGTGTTTCAGAGCGGTGAAATATGTGCAGTTACAAGAGCAGGACAGGGAAACCCCCTTCATCGTGCAGCTCATCGTGAGCCACTAGCAGAACAACGACATCAGTCAGCGGCCCTGAAGTGGTGGAGAAGCAAATGCTTTGTGCGGCTCATTGACGGCACTGGTCACGTGACCCTCGCTGAATCTTTCAAGTTCGAGACCGCCAGTGGCAGACCCCTCCATTAACATCTCTTAATGACGTCACAGGGCAGTCTGGCTCTCCGGGAGTCATTACCTGAGGACGAGTCACACGGTTCTCACTCACATTGGATTCTCTGACGTTTCGTCTTTGTTTTTATGCTTTGTGTACTGAAACGAGCCAATGGAATATGCAGTTTTACTTAAAGAGCTGTTAGAAATGCAGAAATGTATGTTGACTTTTTTAAAAATGGAAAAATTAAGTCACCAGCTGCATTGTATTTTCAAGTGTACTCAACTAATGGGCATTGAATTTGAACTGATAGGAATTATTAAGTTAAAAGCAATTTCTATACATAAAGTTTAATTTGTCCAATAAATTGACACTCATACAATACCAACACTTAAAATGTCAGGTATGCTGAACTACAGGATGTAAGTAGCTTTGATTTAAAATTAAAAGTACCTTTGATAACTGCAGACGAGTTTAACGAACTTAAAATTTCAATTATATAACTTACAAAACTGAGTTTATGCGACTAAATTACCCCAAAGTTGAATTAACTTAAAAAAAGCTGTGCAGCTGGTTGCTTTATTTTTTTAAGTTTTCTCAACTTTAATTTTTGTTACAGTGGCAGCAGGATCAATATATAATTTATTATGAGATCATATACTAATGTATAAAATATTAAATTATATATTTACAATGCAATCAGAGGGGACCCCAATCCCTGGACATCTGAACCGTGAATCTTATTAACAGTACGAGTAAAGTGAGTCACGACGGCCATCACTAAAAAGGAGTTGCTACACCAGCCATGTCAGTCCAGCAAAACAGATAAGTGACTTGTCACCAATTTGTTAAGTAGGCTGATGGTGAGAAGAAATGATTCGGGGGTCTTAAATAGGGTCACGATTTGAATCCAACGACAACAGACGTCTCTCAGCTCCACGTCTCTCGGCTGCTCGCCAGCACATTTGCTGTCCTCTGTCGCCACCCAGTGGCGAGCGTTCAGAACACCACACTGACAAATACAAACGAGCTGCTGGGTGAGCACAACTGGACCCACACTTTCAATAAAAGCCTCTGACTTTACCAGCAGCGTCCGAGCCTTGTGAGTGTATTGTGGGATACATCAGTAAATAAGAAGTCGCCCAAACTTTAGCACAGAAGAATAAACGCTTTAATAGAAATGTATTAATGCATAAGAAGATAAAGGCTGAGCGCTTCTCCATTCTGCATTCCTAACTCGTACACACAATCCCAGTCACTGACACATGTACCGCTTCTTCTGCCCCTCACCAATCATAATGCCCAAAGCAGATACCTGCTGTCACTTGTCATCGATCGTAACCACTGAGACTTTCACTCAAAGTATATCGTCATCCTTGCTGCCATAAAGGATACCCGTTTTCTTTACGTGCGTATTCAGTAAATTGAATGTAACGCCAATAAAGGATAAAAAACAAAATGGGAATATTTGTGACAAGGCACTGGGCATCAGGGTGAGGAGTGCTGTTTTGTGTGTCACATTACTTGCCATCTCATACGTTTCCCCATCATCATCAGTAATCCCCGCCCCATCCATTTTTCAAACATGCTCGTCCTGAGCAGGGTCCTGCGGAAGATGGAGCCGATCAAATGTAAGGCAGTAATAATCCCTGGAAGGGGCTCCTCTCCATCACAGGGGGAATACACATTGTGGTCAATTAACATCTCCAATTCACACACAGGCACGGCGAGAACATGCAAACTCCGCGCACGGAGGTCCCCGAAAGTAACCCCTGGTCTCCATGTTGCAAAGCTAAAGTGCTGTCGCTGCGCCACCCAGCACTTCTTCTTTCTTGATAATTGGCCTTCACATATCGGCCCCTGTTAGTATAAAATGGACGTTTGACCCTCTGCAGCACAACCTCAGGCGTCCCCTACTCCGTCTGATCTCACATCGTGCGGGAATACGACGATAAAACGCGGGCGGGACTCGTGGCGGTTGACCACTGCGAAGGTGCGACTCCCGGGAGGTCAGTCTGAACTGTCGGTGCTGACAATCAAAAAAATCACGGATAAACCCCGCCCACCGCCAGGCATGCGAGCGCCCTGTTTTCTGATTTTCATAACCACGCCTCCCTGAAGAGCACGCTCTGGATTTCAGTCGCTCAGGTCGCGCCGTTCATTGCAGTCCGTCAGGTTATGACAAATAGCGGGATGGTTTTGATGAACAGGCGGCGGGGATTTGGGGGGTGGGGTCGAGGAAAAAAGTTTCGTTTTCCCAAAACTGGTGCCAAGTTTTCAGTTTCGTTTCAGGACCCGAGAGCACAAGTTGGCATTTCTCCGGGCTGCTGCTGCAGGCTCAGGGCGTCATTTTGAAAGGGGTGACAGAAGAGGAGGTGTTGAGGTGCTGAGAGAGCGTCTTTGAGGACTGAAATACAAAGAAAAGGAGAAAAGCAAGAGTAACGAAAGAAGGAGATCGGGTGAAAAAATAAAAAGGTAATTAATAAAAAAAATCAAAGGGATCTGGTAGGGGGCATCCGGACAGCGTGAGAAAGTGCGGAGCTGTAAATCAGAGACCCCGAATACCGCTTGAGCCGCGATGGGCAGCGACGGTCATTAGCGGATGAGTGGACTGATTTTACAAGGGGAATCGCAGTAGAGGTCTGCAATCAAATTTAGACTAAAAGGGTCGGGTACAGGAGCATTTTTAATGTTAAACGTCGGTACATTTACGGTGTGTGTGTGTGTGTGTGGTCTGCAAAAAAAGAATGCATAAAACTTATAAAACTTACATCTTGCCCGAAGAAGGGTCTCGAGTTGCCTCGAAAGCTGGCATATTGTAATCTTTTTAGTTGGCCAATAAAAGGGGGCATTTTGCTTGACTTCTCACTAGATTCACAATGGCTAACACGGTACAACAAACCCCTGTACTAATCTCATTGGTAAATGACACAAACGTCCACTAGATGTCAGCATTACTCAGATTTAGCGCTAAGTTATTGGCAGTTTGAAATCCAAATCAATAAAGTTTATCAGTAAACAGTATCAACAAACGTATAGTAAAGTACATTGACGTAATAACATAAACTATTACTGAAAGAATATCGCTGCATGTAAATAACACTAAGGCACATTCCCAACATATAAACTCTAAACAGTACACTTTATACAACTTTTCATGTTAAGGTATAAGAAACAAATAAAATAAGTCAAAAGCAAACGAACTCACCGCTGGTCATTAACACACACTTCTTATTAATTCAGGACACTTCTGACTCTTAGTTCTTCTTGTTCTTTCGGCTGCTCCCATTAAGGGTCGCCACAGCAGTTCATCTTCTTCCATACCTTTCTGTGCTCGTCATCTCATTCTGTCACACTCATCACCTGCATGTCCTCTCTCACCACTTCTCACTTCTCTTCCACACTCCCCATTACTCTGTACTGTTGATCTCAGATATTTAAACTCATCCACCTTCACCAACTCTACTCCCTCATCCTCGCCATTCCACTGATCTTCCTCTCATTCACACACATGTACTCTGTCCTGGTGGTCCTACTGACCTTCATTCATCTCCTCTCATATCTTCACCTCTCCAGGGTCTCCTCAACCTGCTCCCTAATATATGCCCCACATATTCACTTTATTTCAGATTCAACAACAAACTTATTTGCAATTTAACTTTAAATGTACTTCGCCCGCCAACCCCCAAGCCTGCGCTATGTGCCAGCCACTTCATGTCTCTGCCACTCGCGGTGTGAAGAGGGGGGCTGAGACACCCCAAGGAGATGCAGGTGCTCCCCCGACAGCCCCTCAGTGATACAATGGGAAACAAATAACAGTTTATTTTGACCTCCTCTTTGCTCGATCAGCTGCTGGCTTGATGCAGTGCCGTGTGATCTTCATCTCGCATGGCGCACTTCTGTCCTATCACCGATGTTCACATATTCGATCTCTTTTCACTTTTATCTTTTCGTCTATCACATTGAATTTTGATTCCGTGTTTGAACTTTCATCGTGACAACGTAACGTATAACTGCCGAGAGTGAATATCGTTGCTTTCTCTCTACAAGAAATGTGTCTGACGATAACATTCACACAAATGAGAAACGATTTCTCTCGCAGGATTTCACTTTCATCAAACAACCAATCTTTTACTTCTCGCGGATACGCCTCTTCATTGGGATGAAACGCTACTTTTCCCTGATGGCAACACAACTTAGACGATCTACAAGTCTCTGACTTCAAGTTTAAATCCAAACAATACGTTCAATCTCTGTTCTGATTTCACTGAGTAATAATTTCTGTTTGTTTGTGCTAATGCGATCTTTATTATCCTTTTTATGAGACTTTCAAATTTTTGTGGTTAAATGTGTTTGATGATCAGAAACATTTTGTGTGACAAACATGCAAAAGAATAAGAAATCAGGAAGGGGGCAAATAGTTTTTCACACCACTGCATGTCTGCTTCTTTTCATGTTAAAACTGATTAAGTTGGTGTTTGTGTTGAGATTACTTAGTAAGTTTTCTTCAATTTTTCACTTAAGTCTTCAATCTGCCTCAAGAATGATTTAAGATATGAAGAGGAAGGGGAAGTGATGGCGAAGGTGGTAGGGATGAGCACGACGCCCGTACACTTGTGCTGTATGACCGCCCTGCTGGCTGCTGCCGAGAGTTAATTCTACAATAAGATAAAATAAAAATAAAAAGAGGAACAAACTTGGAAGTCAATCATCACCCCAAAGTGGACAGTAGACGTCACGTAGTACATGTGTACCAAAACTCAGGTCAATCGGTGAAACGGTTTGTGAGCGACAGGTGATTTAAAATCCTGGACTGACAAACGGACAGCCACGGTATGAAGATGTCGGCTCAACGTTTAGTTCTTCTGCGATTTGTGCTGCACTTTTTATTATCGACTCCAATGATTCACCTGTCCTGAAATCGTTCAGGTAATCTTTAAGATTTTTTTACATTTTTGAGAGCTTCATTGAAGTTAAGACATTAGACGGAGTGACGCCATGCTGAGTGCACATGGAGCAGGTCACGAGGGAGAACTTCGTGACCTCAATTAGGTAATCAAGAACTTCCAGGAACTTTTAAAACGTAGCCACCCAAGGGGTAAGAGAGGGTCGAGGGTTCTGTAGACGTCATGGAAAATCCAAGTTGAGATTCTTAGAATATTTTATAAATCTGGTAATTATTCCATTAGTCTACCAAGAAAGGGCACCAATACAATAGAGGGGCTCTCGATGGATCTGAGCGGCGCGCTTGACCGACCTTTCCTTTCTTTCTTTCTTTCTTTCTTTCTTTCTTTCTTTCTTTCTTTCTTTCTTTCTTTCTTTCTACCCCAGAAAGACCAACATACAGTAACATTTGTGCTGTCGTTGCATCGATTCCAGTAAACCGGCGGATTCGGAATAACATTCTTGCTCCATATTATAGCGCGGCTCTAGGAAAAATGCGCACAATGTGAAAAACACCTCATAAGAAAAAGCAATACATTTTTTTCATTGTGGGTTTTATTCCTGTCATTTTTTGGTGAAGCCCCCATAGCTTAGTGCCCTTGTGCACACCCACTTGCGCCAACCCTGACTTCATGGCTTTGTGACTCATATGGCCTTCTATACCCGGGTACACACGTGTGTTTTTCTAAATGACGTCCAATCGATTCAAGTGGACGCCAGTGAAGTTTTAGCCGAAACTCCAGGAGAATTAAAACACAAAAAGCAGGCATGTGAGAAAAGGGTCTCAATGAGATTTTAGGTTTTGTTTTCTTCTCTAAAAGTGTTTGCATTTTGTCTTTATGGATTGTTGAGTGTAGACAAAAAAAATTGCAAATGTCTCCATTTCTTTAATAAAGCATGCAGACAGTGATGGGGTCTGAGTATTTTCTGAATCCCCTCTAATCACAGTACCTTAAGAAGTCCAGAAGACACAAGAATCCTAATTAGAAATCAGAAACCCTGATAGACACAAAGCCGCAGGTCGAGTGGGAGCTTCAGGACTTCATTAAATACTTAGGGGGTCCTGCCTCCTTGGGCTCAAACCACTCATAAGCATCAGAAAACACCAAAGAATCAGCAGTGAACAAGAGAGATCATTGTGGTACGACTGGTACTGATAAAGATGTCAGGAACTGCCCACCCAGCTGGCCTTGGGGAATACAGGTGGGCTGTTAACAGGAGGTGACGGGCTTTAACTGATCTGCTTATGAGCTGCAGGAACGAGAAGTAAAAGCATGAAATGGGGGACGAGTCAGGAGTTGCGGCCCACACTACGATATCACAGTGGCCCGGGAGGTTTCAACTTGGAAGCTGGACTAAAATATAAACAGGCCAACATAGGAATTCTCTCTCAGCCGCCATATTCAGATGGGCCATGCGGCCTGTTCGTACCACTCCATTGAAACTCCATGAGGGAGCAAAGACCAAGCTGTGATGGTGCGGGTCCTGCTCCACGCTCCCATTTCCGGTTTCGGGAGCCTTTGAACCTGTGTCCAGCAGGAGGCGTTAGCTCCCTGGGCATGAGTTCTTTTGATAATTGTGGCGTGTTACATAACCCGAATCTACATAGATATGATATAAAAAGGCGACAACCACAACGTAGTGATACGCTGGTAAGAAATCACATAGGAGAAATAACTTGGCTTTGTTTAATGACGGCTTACACAGCATAACAGGCGAAGGAAGTCAATGGTAAGAACCCAGTTTGGGAGTCGGGCCCCGATGTGTAGAGTTGGCCATTTTTGTCGCTGCATTGGAAGGATTTTCAGGATCAGATGACGTTATCTCCCATCCGTCCATCCATCGGCTTCAAAGCTGTGCCAAGGCTTTATACTCTTTCTTCATGTGCAGAGCCCCACTGTGGTGAATCACGCCATTCCAAACAAGGCAAAAGAGGATAGAGTGATAATGACCGACCCCCTGTTCCCAACCTGGCCACTACATTAGCAAGACTTTTGCTTTGGCTAGCCTGAATAATAATAATAATAATAATAATAATAATACATTGTATTTACATAGTGCCTTTCCCATGCTCAAGGGACTTCAACAACAAAAATATTTATTTCTGTCGCACATTTTCATACAAATTATGCAGCTCAAAGTGCTTTACATGATGAAGAAAAGAGAAAAAAGACAAAAAAATTAGAATTTGAATAAGGGAACACTAATTAACATAGAAAAAAGTAAGGTCCAGATGGCTGGAGAAATAAAACAAAATCTGCAGGGGGTCCAAGGCTACGAGACCACCCAGCCCCCTCTAGGCATTCTACCTGACATCAGTGACCTCAATCAGTCCTCATGGTATTCAGGGTTCACATGGAAGGACTTGATGATGACGGTCACGTGGACTTCTGGCCTTTAATCCATCAACGTAGGAACATCACGGTGCTCTGATCAGGTGGTGGTGGTGGCGCAGGTCACCACCCCAGAAAACCGGGAAGAGAACAGCAGAGAAAGTAGGGGTTAGTGCGGATTTTAGAGCCACCATGAATAGTAATGATAATAGGTTGAATATACAGAGCATCAGGATTAGATAGATAGATAGATAGATGAAAGGCACTATATAATAGATAGATAGATAGATAGATAGATAGATAGATAGATAGATAGATAGATAGAAAGGCACTATATAACAGATAGATAGATAGATAGATAGATAGATAGACAGAGTGAAAGGCACTATATAATAGATAGATAGATAGATAGATAGATAGATAGATAGATAGGCACTATATAACAGATAGATAGATAGATAGATAGATAGAAAGGCACTATATAACAGATAGATAGATAGATAGATAGATAGATAGATAGATAGATAGATAGATAGATAGATAGATAGAAAGGCACTAGATAGATAGATAGATAGATAGATAGAGGATAGATAGATAGATAGATAGATGAAAGGCACTAGATAGATAGATAGATAGATAGATAGATAGATAGATAGATAGATAGATAGATAGAAAGGCACTATATAACAGATAGATAGATAGATAGAAAGATAGATAGATAGATAGATAGATAGATAGATAGATAGATAGATAGATAGATAGAGTGAAAGGCACTATATGATAGATAGATAGATAGATAGATAGATAGATAGATAGATAGATAGATAGATAGATAGATAGATAGAAAGGCACTATATAACAGATAGATAGATAGATAGATAGATAGATAGATAGATAGATAGATAGATAGATAGATACTTTATTAATCCCAAGGGGAAATTCACAAATTTAAATTTAAACTGCTCCACCGTATCAGCCTGGTGAATTCCTATTGGCAGGCTATTCCAGATTTTACTTGACAGAGTTTAAGAGAGAACGGCAGGGTATCCAGTATATAGTATTGTACTAAACCAGATAAATAAATAGAGAAGATTAAGACAGTAAATTCAGAGAAAAGCCTAACAGACATCATTGATGGTCCAGCACGCACGCACACTCAGACAGACACACAGGTTACCTGAGCATCGTGACATGGAGGTAAACTGAGAGAAGGGTCATAAAGTCAAGTAGAGCTAAAGGTCTTCCTGAACAGATGAGTTTTAAGATGGAGTCAGCTGACCTGATTCATTTCGGGAGGTCATTCCAGAGTCTGCGCACTTGCTATACAGCTGAAGGCCCTGCTGTCACCCATGGAGTGTAGATTAGTGGGGGGCACAACAAGATGGCCAGAATCAGAGGACCTTAGTGGGCAGGCAGGCACATAGTGATGGAGAAGGTCACTGATGTCATTTGGTGCTTTGTAGGTTATTAGTAGAATTTTATATTCAATTCTGTAAGGCACGGGAGCCAGTGAAGGAGAAGTAGGATGGCTGTGATGTGCTTGCTGCTGTTGGTCCGTGTCAGGACTCTTGCAGCCAAGTTTTGAATAAGCTGGAGCTGTGATAGAAGATTAGAAGGGCCACCTGCCAGCAGCGAGTTACAATAATCGATGCAGGACGTTACTGAAGACAGGGGCAGACCTCCCTATCCTAAGTTATACTCGAGGAGTTGCACAAAACAAAAGTGTTATATAGTGCCTCAGCGCTGGACTACCTTTTAAAGAGCTTCTACTTATATAGCACCTTTCAGCGGCTCTGAGGCTAAGGATCTGCACTGGCATCCAGAAGGTTCTCGCTTCGAATCCCCATTACTGCCAAAAGAGATCGCACTCTGCTGGGCCGTTAGCCTGCAATTGCTGTACAAGCAGGGACAGAAAAGGAGAAGAAGGAGCGATCACGGGAAACGTGACGGAGGTGAAAGGAAGAAAGTTTCTTAATGTGATTTATGTGGAAAAGAAAGGGAGGAATCAAAAATGACACCGAGGCTCCTTGCATCAGAAGAAGGTCTGATGAGATCGCCGCCAAGATGGACTGGGAAGGAGCTCGTTTTATTAAGTTGCACTTTAGTGCCAATTTGCAAGACTCTCAAGACAATAACAAGCCGTACTCCTTACAGATTGTCCTTTTTTTCCTGCGACACGACAAAATAACAAGCAAATCACATACAATAATACAAACAAATCAATAACAATAAAATCAAATGTGGATATATTGTAAGTGATAAGTATATATATATATATATACACACACACGAGGACAGACAAATTCTTAATAACGTGTTAGTGCACACAACGCACCACTAATCCCAATGACACCTGTGAATACTTACATATATTATTATATACACAAGAGCACAGATATTCAACAATAATATTATTTACAAAGACCCTCCCTCGCCCCTAAACAATAAACGCTTTATCACAGCACATAAACACGAACACAGACTGGTAAGAAACAGCAGGTGACATGTACGTGAGAAGTGAGTCCCAAAGCTGTAAAACGACTCTCTGCCTCGTTTCCTCCCGACAATACAAAAACGACCTCGCCGGCGTGTGTCTCTGCACAGGTTACCGTAAACGTTGATCCGGATCTTGAGAAAAGCAAGTAATGGAATGACACCATAAACGGGATGATGGGTGGAAATGACTGCAAATAATGGCTCCTTCCTTCTCACAATCTTCGTTCTCTTTCTCTCTCCTCTTTCCTTTACGCTCCTCTGGTGTAAATAGTGCCAGTCAATGACGTAATTGGTGGAAAACAACCAGTAATCTCTGTCTCTGGGTTGTGGTCTCCCTTCATCATCCTTCCCCTTTTATCTTACGGGGACAACATTTAGTGATACACACATCTAGCACAGCAAACGGGACGATGAAAACAAAATGCGCTCGGCCCAGACAGTACTCATTATCATGTAGCCCCGCTACAGACACAAAATAATATACAAGGGTCCTCAGTCTGGCTGTCTATTACAGACCCCAACAGCGTCGGTAATGTAATCCGATGGGGACAAAGGGGACGGTGCAAACAGTGTCCAAATAATGTGCAGTGCATCAAAGTTCCAGAAACAAATAATCCATAAAAACAGGGTGAATAAACGTGGAGGTTAAAATAATCCAAATAAATAAATCCATTAAAATGGCTGGAAGCAGTTCCTCTTTACAAGCCCGGTGCCTTCTTTTAGCTGGAGGCTCCCCTGCTTCTCCCAAATGGGCCCTGCAAATTTGTGGTCACCCTACCTGCAACACTGGTCTGGTAGCCTTCCGACCCCTGGCCCCCCGTATGGCTCCCGCCACACCAAGACTCGGGTCCCCCAACGGCCGGGGGGCTCACGCTGGGGCTTCAACCTACCAAGCCTCCGACTTCTGCGGCGAGCCTCTGAAGCACTTCTTACTGCGCCCAAACACTCCTCAGAGGGGCTCTCCTCCCAGCCGGCTCTTTTTCTCCAGCCTTCTTCTCCCTTATCCTCCATCCCTGTCTTTTCTTTATTCCTCTCCTCCGCACTCACACTCCTCCTATTTGTAATGGGGATGTGGCACGGCCCCCGGCATCAATTACAGACATGGGCCATCACGCACTTGTGCACTTCAGTGTGGGCACGCCTATGCCCACATCGTGTCCATGAACTGCTCCTGCCACACTACCACGCTCCCTCCTTTATTATTATCTTTCTATTGTATAAAAAAATTCTGCGACGAGACGAGACTTTTTGAAGAGATTTTTTTCAAGTCCCATGAGACGAGACTTCGGCCATGAGATGTCCCGCCCTCCTCTCAAACCACGCCCTCTCACGGCCTTCTCACCTCTCATTGGTGTGAACGCTTTTGACAGACTCAGTTCCAGTGATCTCAGCTCTTAGAAAATTTTACGTTTTCCTCCCTTTAAGTTCCCAATTAAAGAAGACTTATAATGTTCAAATCTTATTGAAGAATTTCATCACGAACGGTTATCAACAGAAGAAATGAGTACACAGGCAATCCTAGCACCGAGAAACGATGAAGTCAAACGAGTTAACACGAAAATCGGTTACACAGCAAATTGGTTAAATGCGTATAAACAGACTCTGCTGAAACAGTTGGTGGTGACGAAGATGAAAACATCAACTTACAATTGTAGCGGTCAGAAGCCGCTAAGATTCACACCGTCGTGAGTGACGGTGATTTATTTATTTTACTCGAGGATTACCAGGGACAACCCCAGCCTTGGCACGACACACACACACACTACAGAGACAACAAAGAAAAACACGCTGGGAATTTAAATGATAAAAAAGTATAATGAAATTAAATTAACTAAATGAAAACAACAATACCACCCCTGATCCCTTCGGCGATATTACATTTAACAGATAAACACGACAAACACGCAGTAAAGTCCAGCGGTGAAGTTAAGTCCAGCGATTTGTATGAAGAGAGGGAAATGGAAAAACACAGTCCTACCGGTAATTGTCCTATTGGTAAAAGTATGATGAGCGATGAATGGTTCAGGAGCGCTCCTTCTTTCAGGAAAGCCTATGAATCAGTCCTCAGTAAACAGCAGACAGGTAGACAAATGATAACCAGACCCCAACAAACAATACAATCCAGGACACGAAGATGTATGGCAGAAAAACGGCAGGCAGTTCAACAGATAAATACGAGCACCAAACAAACAAAACAAACTTTTATTTTTCTTCGTCCCCTGCCCTCCTTTTAAACCCCTCTGGCCACCTTTGACCCCAACAGCCCTTGCAAGGACTGCTGGGAGATGCAGTTCTAACTAATGGTAGCACTACTACACAATATCATGAAGAATATCTACAACCGTTAACACCGTCTGGTCCTCCACCGCACGTTTTATTGTAGAAAGAAGGACGTATTCAACAACAACATTCATTTTTAGAGCACATTTTCATACAAATTATGAGCTCAAAGTGCTTTACATGATGAAAAAAGACAAAATAAATAAGAATTAAAATAAGGGAATACTAATTAACATAAAGAATAAAAGTAAGGTCTGATGGCCAGGGACAGCTGGAGAAAAAAACAAAATCTGCAGGGGGTCTAAGGCCACGAGACCACCCACCCAGCCCCCTCCAGGCATTCTACCTCACATAAATGACCTCAATCAGTCCTCATGGTATTCAGGCTTCACATGGAAGAACTTGATGATGATGATGATGATGATGTGGACTTCTGGCCTTTAATCCATCAATGTAGGGACATCACGGTGCTTTGATCAGGTGGTGGTGGTGCAGATCGCCACCACAGAAAACCGGAAAAAGAACAGAAGAGAAAGTAGGGGTGAATACGGATTACAGAGCCACCATGAATAGTAGTGATAATTAATTGAATATACAGAGCATCAGGATTAAACTAAGGTGAAGTTATGAGAAGGCCATGTTACAGTAATGTGTTTGTAGCAGCGTTTTAATTAAAGTGCTCCACCTTATCAGCCTGGCGAATTTGTCTCAGTAAACTCGTATTCCAGATTTGAGGTGCATAACAGCTGAAGGCCGCCTGCCCGCCTCAGCACTTCTTTTAAGTTTAGCTCTTGGAATTCTAAGGAGACCCTTCATTTGAAGATCTGAGGTTACGATTTGGAGTGAAAGGTGACAGGCATTCTGAAATATAAGATGGAGTGAGATGACTGAAGGCTTTGTAAACCATCAGCAGTATTTTAAAGTCAATTCTAAATGGCACCGGTAACCAGTGTAGCGACGCTCAGACTGGGGTGTTGTGGTCGGATTTTCCTTTTCCTAGTTAAGATTCTAGCAGCTCCATTCTGCACTCGTTGTAATCGATTGATGTCTCTTTTGGGTGGTCCTGAGAGGAGTGCGTCACAGTAATCTAGTCGACTGAAAACGAAAGCGTGAACTCATTTCTCAGCATCTTTCAATGTTATCAGATGTCTAACTTTTGTTATGTTTGTTAAGTGAAAAAATGCTGTCCTAGTGGTCTGATGAATATGTGAAAAGAAAGAAAGGTCATGCAGTCCATCTAACATGAGACACCACAGGAGATCTTGATATGCCATTCGTATTAAAATGTTTACAGTTTCCTGTTAGAATCGCTTTGGCAAAGACAATTAATAGGGACAAACATTCAAAAAAGTCATGTTATTTATTAGAGAGAAAGAAACGAAATTCACTTGCGGGCAGTCATACGTGGCGTTATCACAATGAAACTCCAAACATGGACTCAAAATTCAATGTGATTTTGATGAAAAGTTAATTAAAAAAATTGTTTATACTGAAGTTTTACAATAAAAGTGTCAGTTTAAAAAGTGTTTGTGTGTTAATTTCAAAGCCAAACAGAATGAAAACGTATAATGCTGTAGCGGCTTCTCGATGGTGGCACCGGACCGTTACAGATTTTGGTAAAATATGCGTGGTATCGGTCTCTAACCCTCAGCCTGATCTTGCCCTGAACATGCAAGAAATTGTTCAGTCACAAGCAGCCAGTCTTGTGTATGTCAAGGTTTGGGAGAAGGGCGCAGGGGGGAGGCCTGACCGCATACATTATAGGGAGCTTCAAGGGTCACTCTACCGCTGTGTTTCAACAAAAGATCGGGGTTACCATTATCAGTAGGTAGTGCCATAGACATATGTGCCCAGGTTCCTGCAATTTTATCACGATAGCCTGATCAGTGGTCACCTTGGACATACAAAGACTCTGTTCAAGATCCTGGAGGTGGCATGGCCCCGCGCGGCTCTTTAGGTTTCACCTACCAAGCACAAGGGATGGAGCTCTAAGGCCCACAAACACAACACACACTGAGTAATATCTAAATAAACTGAGCACTCACCACAGCGACCAGAGGAGGACTCACCCCAGTCCCTGGGGCTCATGGCTGTCTTTCTCTTTTCAGGTACCGTCATGTCTTCTGTTATTCCACGTCTGGACAAGCAGATGGAGAAGCAGCTCCTCTCCCTATTTAAGGGGCATGTTAAGTTCAGCCTGCTCTACAAGGGCAGCCTGCATGGCTTCAGTGTGTCTGAAATAGGCAAGAAGAGCATCAAGCAGGGTTACATCATGATGGTGGGCTACTTGGAGGATGACGTCATAGTGGGAGGCTGCACAGGTCAGTGGCTCACAGGTCAGTGGTACACAGGTCAGAGCAGAACATTCCAGGATAAAAAGGCCGTTTACTTCTCCATTGAGCAGTCTGAAGTCACTTGGACCCCCGTGGAGTCTGTCACAATCACAAACAACGAAATCAGCTTTGAGAATGGCCTGAAGTTCCATGAGTCCAAAACATACACTTCAAAACTATTTGTCACTGGAGTTGACCTGGAAAAAGAAGAAAAAGTCATGCAAGAGCTGGAGGTGTACCGGGTGGAAGGTGAGCCAAAGGGGAGTTGGGGTTTGGGCATCTTGAGTCAAGGTATGAAACATTAGGTCCCAGGGGACAATATTGTAAAGAGCTGATAAAAATACATTTTAGAACACACTGATAGTGTTCTAAATCAACAGTCAGCTGGGCATGGCGGGGTGGGTCTTGATGCTTGAGTGGCATCTGGATGGGCGGGGCTAGATACAATCAATCAGGGCCTGTTACCGGGTTTGCAAGAAAATGTCCTACAGTACAGCTTGCTTTGGTGCTTCGTGAGATGGGCAGGGCTAGAAGCTTGAATGGCAGCAGACTGGGCGTGGCTATATGCTTGAGTGGCAGATGGTAGGATGGGACTTGATGTTTGACTGGCAGCTGGATGGGTGGGGTGAGATGCTTAAGTGTTATAATTCAGTCAGTGCCTGTTATTTGGATTGCAAAAAAATATTATGCAGCACAGCTGGCATAGGGGCTTCGTGAGGTGGGTGGGGCTAGACGCTCGAGTGGCAGCTGGCTAGCTGGCAAAGAATGAAAGTAGATTTGTGACTCGGTTAACGACAGCCCACCTAACGACGCTGTGCTTCACCGACGGAGCTCCTGTAGAGACGCAACAAATAAAACTGCATATTGTCAGCACCGTCATAAGTGGTCACATGACACGATTAATATTGTTTTCCATGTTTTTTATTAAATTATTCATTTTATATGATGGATGTATTATGCTAATGTTAGGTTTGGTTTCTTCAGGTCAGGTTAGTTTAGGGTGGGGTATGTCAGGTCGGGTGTATACTTGAGGCATCAACGGCAGAGGTGACACAAAGGCACGTCCAGGCATGCCGATGTCACACAGAATGCAGCAAAAGTCACAAAAGTCAGTGCAGCAAAAATGACATCAGACAAAGACCCAGCCCCCAAATTAACATACGGCAATACACTTAATGACGAAGTGCTGCAGTGATCAGACCGACCCGAACGCCGTCATTAAGCAAGACACGACCGTAGAGTCACCCCTCAGTATCGGGGGGCCAACCCTGGACACACCCGGAAACTGCGGTGGAAAAGAGGATGCAGTCAAAACTGGAAGCCATTAGGAAAAATCCCCTCCGTCCTCCAAGGGGGCGCTCCCCCTTGATGCTCTTTTAGCCACCGCGGTGTGTGCTGCAAGTCGTCTCTGGGGGGCTTCTCAGGTAATTCATTGCTTCCCCCAGACTTCCCAGACTACGTTCATTTTTAAATTTCTGCACAATATTCATTTGTTCATTGATCGACTGATTGTATTATTTGTCCTTGTGAGTCTTTAGATTTGTCTTTTATGCTTCTGCTGCTCTAGGCGTCTAAATTCCCCCCTGAGATTAATAAAGTTTATCTTATTGTCCAGCTTTTCATCTTGAGCTTCATAAGATGGTTTAGAATTTGTCCTGAGAGGAGTTGACAATAACGCATGTGAGTAAGAAAGTCCTGGGACCGCGGACACATGACAGTGACGTCTGCCTGGGGTCTCTCAGTGGTCCACCTCTCTGTGACGTGTAACCTGCTCATGTTTTTACATTTCAGACCTCGGCGACCTGCTGGACTCCCCCTGGCGAGAGCTGTGCTGGGATGAAGAGTAAGTACCCACCCCCCATCTCACGGCAGACCCCGAGTGGCACTCACGCCAATCAGCAAGGACTGCCCAGTGGCTCAGTGGTTAGCACTGCTACCTCCTGCAGTTAGGACAACAGCGTATGTGTTGTGAATAATGAAGGAGAAAAGGGGCAAACATTAGAACAAGCTGGACGAGAACATCAGCCCAACAAAGCCCACCAATCCAGCCCTGCTAATTCTACTCAAACTAACACCAGGTGGAGATGTGAAAGTCCCTAAAGGTCTGCGCTCCACCACCCTGCTTCGTTTCTTATTCTATGTGCTGCTCTGCCCAACATTTGTGCACAATCTGCCCTTCACAAGTTTCCACCGATGTCCCCGTGTCCTCGTTGAACTCGTGTCAAAGTCACCGTCGTGATCCTCTGGACTGACTCCCTTCGTGATTTCGAACACCTCAGTCAGGTCTGCCCTTTTGCTTCATTTAATCTCTTCTCCTGCAGACCTCGTTCAGCTCAGGCCATCTTCTCAGGAAGTTCTCAAGTGCTGCTGCTCTTTTATTTTGAAATATGGAGACCAGAACTGAAGACGGCTCTCCAGATGAGGCCTCACCAGTGCGTACCCGCCTTGGACTTGTGCTCCACACATCAGGGCGCTATATAATCTGACGTCATATTAGCCTTCTTGATTCATTCTTAGCACCACTTAAATCCACCGCCACTCCTAAATTCTTCTGCTAAGACATACTTTTTGATTTTCAGACCTCCCGTTGTGTATTCAGACTTCCTATTGTCGAAGTTTCTCACTTTGAAAGAAGGCTCTGGGAGTTGAAGGATAGGCAGACGGAGTCATTAGTTTTACTGCAATAAACGGTAACTCGGACTCAACCCAATGAGGCCAAAGTGAGTTGAGCCCCGAACAGGCCAAGAGTTGCAGTTTCTATCATCATTTCTTATCATTCTGACCTCCTCAGGACACCCCATTCGCCGCTTATCCTACTCCAGCTGGCCCCTTTGAAGACCCCTCAGAAACCACCAATATTTCTCGTGTCCTGCCATTCGTTATCTTTTCTCACTTCCCTTATTTCTTAGCCGGCTTTCAACTGGCAGGTGTTCCCCCTTCTCCGACCTCAGGCCTTCTCCAGTCATCATTCTCCCCCTTCTCTGTCCTTCTAGCTGATTAAATATTGGTGATTTCGTTCTGAGCGTACAGTACAGGCCAAAAGTTTGGACACATCTCCTCATTCAATGTGTTTTCTTTATTTTCATGACCATTTACATTGGTAGATTCTCACTGAAGGCATCAAAACTATGAATGAACACATGTGGAGTTATGTACCGTATATCTTCCAATAGTAGCCCCGGCGTTTATTCAAAAAATTATTCGGACGGCCCGGTGTTTAAAAGAGACCGGCTATTATTCGCCTTGCACACAGAATGGTGATGGGTAAACGGGGTTCATTTGGCCGTAAAATACGGTATGGTACCGTATTTACGGTCACAAAATGTAGGCAACAACACCGGATGAACATTTCAGGCTTTCATGAAATTATCAGTACAGCAGTACGGTCTTATTAAAGCAGTATACAGTGCGGTACTACCGTAAGCATGAAAAACAGGTACGGTAGACGTCAACTTTCTTGCCAATGATGCCACCAGCACTGGCCTGCACCAGTCCGAATCTCGCACGAAAGCGCTCATCAGCCCGACAAGTCCCCTGCGGAACATAAGGAAATGCAATAAGCTCGAAACTCACGCATATACGTATACATTACGACATGAGACTGGATAAGATAAGATAAAGTACAGTACTTACCATCTACTCGTCGTCTGAATAGGTCATGATTGCTTCGTTATTTGCGAGTTCTTCTTCATCTTCCTCTTCTTGTGATGGCAATACAGGTACTCCCATTGCTTGTTGTCGCGCAGTAATCAGTTTTATCAGGATTAACGTGTCGAAGATGGCATTTTCATGTTCTTCCCGCCACCTCTGCCCTCCCTGTGGGGTTATGATTGACGTGGAGACGAAAGGGCGAAATGTACACAAAGAAATTTCTTTTTGACTTTCTCGCTTCCTCGATAGCATCCGACGACAAAACATTTTTGACACGAAAAGGTACTTACCGTATGATTCACCGCAGGAGGGCGGTAGCCCAGGTGGTACGAAAAGAGGATTAGCGCACGAAAAAGGCGGTGGGTCATTGGAGATCGGCGTTTACTACAGACCGCCGCTTATAGGAGACCGGCGTCTATTTGTCGCGACATCTCTTCAAACCCGCCGTTTATTGGAAACGGCCGTCAATAAGAAGCCGGCCGCCACTACTAGAAGATATACGGTACTTAACAAAAAAAGGTGAAATAACTGAAAACATGTTTTATATTCTAGTTTCTTTAAAACTCTGATTACTGCTTGGCACACTCTTGGCATTCTCTCGATGAGCTTCAACAGGTAGTCACCTGAACTGGTTTTCACTTCACAGATGTGCCTTATCAGGTTATTTAGTGGAATTTCTTGCTTTATCAATGGGGTTGGGACCAGCAGTTGTGTTGTGCAGACGTCAGGTTAGTTGGACGATCATTTATTGTTCAACAGGACAATGACTGCAAACACACCTCCAGGCTGTCTAAGGGCTATTTGACCAAGAAGGAGAGTGATGGAGTGCTGGAAACGGTCATGAAAATCAAGAAAACACATTGAATGAGGAGGTGTGTGCAAACTTTTGGCCTGTACTTTAATTAAAAAGAAATATGGCATATGCCTTCATTTGACTATTTGCTTGGCATGCCCGATTCGTTTTAAAGCTCACACTAAGTTTACTGCTCATAAAAGTCCCTACTAATTTTATATCGACTTATGCTGATACACGAATACTTGATGACTTTTTATTTTCCATGCTATGTGAAATTCTTTACATTTCCTACCCTAACTTTCATCGACCACAAATCTGCCCAAGTCAGCCTGCTGTCCGAGTCCCTCTGTATCCTTTTAGCTGATTCTCCACTGCCTGCCCTCCCACCGGGTTTGGGTTCACCTGCAGCCTCTTCTTGGATATTAAAAAGAGCAGCAGCCTTGGCACTGCCCCTGCTGGACGCCACTCTTAACAGCACCTGACTCTCCAGCGGTTCCACTGTTTTTGAAACTGATACCGATACTATTTTAGGTGTCAGATTTCCAATACCGATACTGAGTATTTTTTTTTTAAAACATAGGAATTCCCTTTCAAATGACTCTAATAAACCGAATACGTGTGAAACAGGCACTCACTTCATGAATGTAGATCCCCTTAGAACATTTACAAAAAAAAATAACCTTCCCACACTTGCTTTTTCTATTATATTCTGCCCTTCTGTTTTATCGAGAGAGATTTTGTAATATTAGCTTTACATTTAGTTAAGTTTCAGATTTGTATTTAGAAAGAATAATGCTGACATTTTTTATACATCCATCCATCCATCCTCTTCTGCTTATCCGAGGTCGGGTCGCGGGGGCAGCAGCTTAAGCAGAAAGGCCCAGACTTCCCTCTCCCCGGCCACTTCTTCCAGCTCTTCCAGGAGAATCCCAAGGCGTTCCCAGGCAGGCCGGGAGACATAGTCCCTCCAGCGTGTCCTGGGTCTTCCCTGGGGCCTCCTCCTGGTTGGACGTGCCCGGAACACCTCACCAGGGAGGCGTCCAGGAGGCATCCCGATCAGATGCCCGAGCCACCTCATCTGACTCCTCTCGATGCGGAGGAGCAGCGGCTCTACTCTGAGCTCCTCACCGTATCTTTAAGGGAAAGCCCAGACACCCTGCGGAGGAAACTCATTTCAGCCGCTTGTATTCGCGATCTCGTTCTTTCGGTCACTATAGAGGCATGGAACATGGCCCATTTGGACTCAATGTCCCCCACCTCCCTCGGGACGTGGTTGAAGTTCTGCTGGAGATGGGAGTTGAAGCTACTTCTGACAGGGGACTCTGCTAGCCGTTCCCAGCAGACCCTCACAACACGTTTGGGCCTACCAGGTCTGACCGGCATCTTCCCCCACCATCGAAGCCAACTCACCACCAGGTGGTGATCAGTTGACAGCTCCGCCCCTCTCTTCACCCGAGTGTCCAAGACATATGGCCGCAAGTCCGACGACACGACCACAAAGTCGATCATCGACCTGAGGCCTAGGGTGTCCTGGTGCCAAGTGCACATATGAACACCCTTATGCTTGAACATGGTGTTCGTTATGGACAATCGGTGACGAGCACAGAAGTCCAATAACAAAACACCGCTCGGGTTCAGATCGGGGCCATTCCTCCCAATCACGCCCTTCCAGGTCTCACTGTCATTGCCCACGTGAGCATTGAAGTCTCCCAGCAAAACGAGGGAATCCCCAGAAGGTATGCCCTCTAGCAACCCCTCCAGAGACTCCAAAAAGGGTGGATACTCCAAACTGCTGTTCGGCGCATACGCACAAACAACAGTCAGGACCCTTCCTCCCACCCGACGCCACCCTCTCATCCACCGGGGTAAACCCCAATGCACAGGCTCCGAGTCAGGGGGCAATAAGTATGCCCACACCTGCTCGGCGCCTCTCACCGGGGGCAACTCCAGAGTGGTAGAGAGTCCAGCCCCTCTCAAGGAGATTGGTTCCAGAGTCCAAGCTGTGCGTCGAGGTGAGTCCGACTATATCTAGCCGGAACCTCTCGACCTCGCGCACTAGCTCAGGCTCCTTCCCCTTCAGAGAGCTGACATTCCACGCCCCAAGAGCCAGTTTCTGTAGCCGAGGATCAGACCGCCAAGGTCCCCGCCTTCGGCCAACACCCAACTCACACTGCACCCAACCTCTTTGGCCCCTCCAATAGGTGGTGAGCCCATGGGGTGGAGGACCCACGTTACCTTTTCGGGCTGTGCCCGGCCGAGCCCCATGGGTGCAGGCCCGCCACCAGGCTCGCCATCGAGCCCCACCTCCAGGCCTGGCTCCAGAGGGGGGCCCCGGTGACCCGCGTCCGGGCAAGGGAAAACGTCATACAAGGTTTTTATTCTTCATCAGAGGTTTGTTGAACCATTCTTTGTCTCATCCCTCACCTAGGACCAGTTTGCCTTGGGTGGCCCTACCAGGGGCATAAAGCCCCGGACAACAGAGCTCCTAGGATCATTGGGACACGCAAACCCCTCCACCACGATAAGGTGATGGCTCAAGGAGGGGGACATTTTTTATGCTTAATGTTATTTCGCCACACACACACACAGACATCGGGGGGCCAATTTAACATCGTCAGTCCAGTGTTAAGTTGTCAGAATGTGAAATGAAAAGACTCAGTGCCCAAAAGTTAAACATTTAATTCAACAACTGGCAGCAACAACAGGAACCGATCAGTCCTCCGAAACATTTTACGTTTTTCTTTATCGCTCTCGTCTTTTACGTCTTCTCTGTCTCCACCTAGTGGCCCAAGAACAGAACAGCACATCCACCTAACCTGCGGGAGGAGCACAATACAATTTTAACAACACAAAGTTAAGCAGAAAAACGTTATTGTACGACACTAGATGCTCTTACTAATCCGTTTGAAGTATTTTTATATCCACTTAACTTGCAAAATTAATATTTTTATTAACTTTTACTCAGGCACTTATTTTTCGGAAAGGAAAAGTTACTTTTCGTGAAAGTTTTCATCTTCAAATTAGGCAGCGCTATTAAGTATTTTATGTAGACTTAAGACTATTTAGCATTCTTATTTATGTATATTCGTTGTACTGTAGCCTTCATTTTAATTAGCAGAAAAAACAAAACGGACAGAACTCGTGACCAAATGCTCAGACAGTGATGCGTCACTATTATGTGTCCTCCATTATGCTAACAACAGGCTTTACATTTTCCTAAGTATGAATGAGTGATAGACGGTAACTAAAACTAAAAAGTCTTCAGCCGACCTCCTTCTTCACGATCCTGCTAGCGGCGCAGTTACCCGGATGACGCTTCTTTGAAACTCTCCTGCAGCCTCCCTTTCGTGGCGCTGATTGCCGTTAAATCGCCGGGCTTCAGATTTGCATCGCTTTCGTGTTTTACAAACGTCTTTCTCTTGAACAGCTCGTGTGCTTCTTAACTGGCCTGCTTGTTTTGCCACTGATCTGCTGATTCTTCTCACAGATGTTACATCGGCTCGCTGTATTTCTTTCCATCTGTAAAAAGTAGCAGCGCTCAACTCTCTGCTCTCGGTCCGACATTGGTGTACAGTCTGCGCTTGCGCAAGGGGCGGGGTTCAGGGCGCGGTTGCGTCACAGCGCGTCTGCTCATTTCAGTATCGGAGCGCGGCCAGTGTGTTAGTGCGTTGTATGCCTTGGCAAGAAACCTGCTACTGTATCTTACAGAAAAAAAAAGTAGTCATTGATATTTTTGAGTATTGAAGTGTCGATTACTGTGGTATCAATCTGCCCATTCCAAGTTCTTTGCGCCGTCACCCTTTACTTCCCGTAGGCCTACTTGAGCCAGTTTTGTACCCACCTACACACTGAATTCCACACTTCTTTAACTTTGGTCTCCAGCCCTTCATGTAGGACCTTATCAAAAGTCTTCTGAAAGCCAAGTAGATAATCTCATATGCAAATTCCTTATTGTGTTTGTCTGTTGCTTCTTTAAAGAATCCCAGCGTATTAGTGAAGCAGGACTAAAAACCAAGTCAGAACCCATGTTGATTGCTCACTGACACGCCTGCTCTTGCTTGTTGTTGTCCTTAATAATTCCAATAATTTACCCATGATGCACATTGGTCTCACTGTCACCTAGTAACTTGGATCTGCCCCATCGCCCACAACAAGGGTGACAGCCTCTGTCTAACCATCCCTACCATAAACGCAGTCTTGATGAGATGGTGGTCCTTTCCAGCAGGTTCTCCTATCTCAGCAGAGGACTCCTGCCCTTCTGTTAGAGTGACCTTTACATTGTTGGTCGATGCCCATCTTGCCCGGTTACTCAGTTTGGCTGGACAGCCACCTCTAGGTAGAGTCCTGGGGCCTCATGTATAAATAAATGGCCACGCACTTTTCCAGGTACCTCATACCTTGTTGTATGCGAGTTCTCCGCTCGGTTTTGCAGACTGGCGGCACCCAGCGTCAAAGCAGTGCTACTGTTCCTGTGTGGTTACTCATTATTTTCCTGACGCGGCTTTAGAAATACACTGAAACTAACCGCATATTGTTTATTAGTGTAATGCATCTGATTGGAATTAACTCGTAACAATATAATGGTCCAGGGAACAGCCATAGTATTCCAAATACCAGAACTGCTTTAGTGTTGTTACTCTCACTGCACCTTCTTCTTCTTCTTCTTTCAGCTGCTCCCGTTAGGAGTTGCCACAGCGGATCATCTTTTTCCATATTACTCTCACTGCACCACTCAGAGTATTTATATCACTGTATCTGAGTGTGAATCACAGCAGCAGCTGATCGGAAAGAGAATTATCGGTATACAGCTTCAAGGACACGCTGTCTCAGCCACTGCAAAATGTGTTAAAGCCTTTCCTGCACGGACCTCGCGGTTCACAAACAGTTTCATCCCAAGAACTATAAACACACTCAATTATTTGCTCCTCATAGACCTGTTAGGACTTATAAGTACAATCACCTCACTGTAAACTTACACTACAGTTATAATATCTCACAACCTGAGCCACTTTATAAAGCGCGTATTTACATATGATGACGATATCATTTTTAAGATGAAATGCAGCAAAATATGTTTATTATATTATACAGATAAAACTTTAACTTCATTTAAATAATCTGTATTGTTAATAATTAAACACGTGAGGACACGGTGACGCAGCGCTAGCGAGTTCACGTATTGTTCCTGCCTCTCGCTGTATATTTACTGAGGCTGGCACGACACTGGAAGGATAGACGGACAGAATAATTAAACACGTACTATGAAGATATTTCAATGTTCTTTAAAAGTTTTGAAGAATCGTCGTTGTAAGCTTACAGATGGCTTAACGTCTATTACAGCGCTGATTGTGAGGCGATTGGGTATTTGGATAAAGACAAGTAAGGACAGGAATTGGAGGTTAGTACGACTGAAAGAGACAGGACTGCTGCAGTAAATTATTTCATCGAAGGTCACGCACGGCGCAGCAGCATCTTGCGTGAGATGTGAACAGTCACTGCGTCATCGTGTGCCCATGTTTAATAACGTGTTTTAAGTCCTGTCATCATGAAAATGATATCACGTATACATCTCAGTATTTTAATTATTCAGAGAGCCGTAATATCACGAATGTCATGGACTTTGTGTCCTGTCAGAGGAAGAGAGCCGGTTTAAGAAGCACGTAGTGATTCACACACAGAGAGCACATTGAAGATCAAATACTAAACAAAGCATTTAATGTGCTACTTTAATTACAATGTGATTTGAGAAACTGGTTAATTAAACGATTTTAAGATGAAGTTTATGATGTTCTACTTTAATAACAAAGTAAACTACGTGATTAAAGTGGAAATTTCGAGATTGAAGTTGACATTTTGTTCTTTCTCCCCACTGTGTTCCTATTTTTTTTTTCTCTGTACCCTAATAAGTTTTCATGTGACACTCAGACGGTGGGCTACGACTCGCCTTTTCACGGCGACTTTGATATCTGACAATTTCTTTTTTATTTCGGGCACTGTGCGACTTTCTGAACTTGAGCTTTCGAGTTTCTCCAGCACGCTATGTCACTCGATCAACTTCCTTTTGTTGTTTATATCACTTTTTAAACCAACAAATAGTAAGTTTTTTCTTTGCCTCCGCTTGGTATTCGCTGAAATTCTTCCATTTTCTCCCGTGCTTTTCCCATTGTCTTTCCACAGAATGCTGAGATTAAGGGCTATTTATATTGATTTGCATATTCATAGAGCCTTAATTCTGGGAGGAGTTGGGGCGGGACAGCAGGCGCGTGTACGTGCGTTACTTTTCACGCTGATTGGGATTTATGGAGCGCAAGAACATGGAAGTGGGCGTTCACACAGATTCCTGCATCTGGATTTTTATGTGCGTATGAACATTTCAGCTTTTATGCTTACGTCATGTTAAAGTGCGAATTATGCACAAGGACCCTGGTGACTCCCAACTTCTTCCATTTCACAATCTTTGAATCCTCTGAGCTCCTGGGAACACTCAAAGTTCTGCAGATGGTTTGATCCACTCGTTCTGATCAATGCTGCACTACAATTTGTTCCATAGAGAGTTCCCTTGGACTTCATGGCTTGGTTTTAGTCCTGACTCACCAAGTGAATTATTTGATTTTTATCTGCACAACACGCCATCCACACTGTCAGCCATGATGGTGGCATCACCCGGCTGTGGAGATTCCACTTCACTACAGTAGACCCTGGAAGGTTTATGAGGGGCAAATGAATGCAGCAAAGAACATCCTGGAAGAAAACTTGACGACATCTACAGAAGTCTGCATCTTGGGAGAAGAACAGCAAGACAACAAGTCCAAGCAAAAAGCCAGCACTGCACAGACATGACTTTAAAGCAGCAGTGTTGGGTCCCTTCAGGTGATCTAATAGCTGGCCAGGGTGCACAGTGACAGTCAGTCACCTCACATTCACACATGCCTGTTAGATTTTGGATTTGAATTCCTGCCCAGACACAGTAAGGGGGCAACATGGCACCATAGCAGGTAGTTCTGTTCTAGGACTGCTTTGGTGGTCGGAACTCTCCATCACACACCTGAGCCCACTTGTCCAATATGACGCACTGGCAGCCCTTCACTAACTGATGGCACATCTCTCTAAGGTCACAGCAACTAGATGGACCTGACAAGAAGAGATCAAGTCGTTCTCATTTTCTAGTTTTGGGCAGCAATATTTCAAAATATGCCAATGGTCGGATTCTGGATGGGCAGAGATGTGACATCACATGTCCTGTACCTGAAGCTGCTGTAACAATTAAAGGGTCATGTGATGTCACCCTAGGTGTGATGTCTGAAGGGGAGTCCTGCTGTGCCATTTTATGCTCAGTTACATAAGGTCAGCGGCCCACTTGAGTGCCCAGTTATTGCACCACATTCAAGTGGATGATGGCTAAGGGGTCAAATTAGAAAAGCAGGGCCTGGGCACTGTGGGCAAACCTCTTTGGTGTTTCTTTTCATCTCAGACCCTCACCTTTTGTTGTCTTCACGCAGGATGAGTGACCAACTGAAAAACTCCATCATTTACTACAAGCCTCCCCTCAATTTGGTCTCCAAGGCAAGGGTCCTGCTTGTGGGCCCTGTGGGTGCAGGCAAGTCGAGTTTCATCAGCTCGGTGGGCTCTGTTTTTTATGGCTCGGTTGCCCTCCAGGCGATGGTGGGCACGGCAGCGCAGAGTTTTACAAACATGGTAAGAATTTTTCCATCTTTTTACTTGGGCATGTGAGTCATGACTGGCATAAGTCAATCTGTACCCGAGCTGTAGGGGCATCTCCTGTAAAAGCTCTGCTGTGTTTTTATAGCGCCTTTATCTCCACAGTTTAGATCATACAACATCAAAGCTTCACAAAGTGACAAGGAGAACCCGCTGGTTCTGTGCGACATGATGGGATTGGGAGAAGAAGACCTGCCAGGGGTGAAGGTGAACGACGTGCTGCAGGCGGTGAAGGGGCACGTGCCCGAGGGGTACAAGGTGAGCAGTCAGTGACCGTCGTCCTCTCTTTTAGTGGCATTTATAACACTTCTATATTTCTGGAACTTTTTAGATGTTTATCTACTCTTAAAACCGGGTCCACATTTTTATGTCTCGCATACCGAAGCCTGCCATTGGAGTTAGAGGGGCTGGCTGCCTGGGGTGAGGCTGTTTAGTGAAGGCCCTGGCCTGCTGTTTGAATCTCTTAGGAGGCCAACGTCCTTAATTAAAATTTGATTGTTTTATGTTTTATGTTAATACCAGTGGAACACGTGGACCTCTGGTCCTAAAATAAGAAATAAAAACTTACGAACAATGTTCTGGGGGATTATCAATGGAGGCTTAAGATAAGGAGCTGCTGGTACCTCTTATGTGTTCTAAATCGCTTCTTTTCTCAGTTCCTGTTGAAATCCTAATGTCTTTTACTGGTGCTGCTGGTGCTTGTTGAGCAAGCTGAACATTTCCAATCTGGCAACACGTTCTTTTATAATTAGTTTGAACAAATGCCACCCTACGGTGAGCACATCGCAGATCTAACTGTCGAAAGTCGTCCTCCTCAAGGATGTAAAAGCCATGTTTGCATATGGCGGACGTTGTGAGTATTTGACAATCTCCTTGTTTGTCGGCACACTTTCCTCTGTTGTTGTTATCATTCTTGCATTCTGTACTGTGGCGCATGTGTGGCATGTTGATGGGCCGCGGTAATAGCCAGCTGCTCAACGGCTCCATATTCAGGTGTACCCTGGTGCATGTTGAAGGTCACAGGCTGATGAAGCCAGCAGGGCCACATCATGAACAAAAAGCAGATGGACAGGCCTGAGGCCACCAAACTGGACCCCCTTTACTGCACCTAGAAATTCTGGCCATAAAAATAGGTGACAAAGGGCACACCAACTGGGAACGAGTCTGAACTACTGGCAGAAATGAGGACTGAACAGCCTGCAACAGCTGGCCTGATACCCCATAGTGATGAAGTACCACCCAACAGGACCTCCCATGAGGGACCCCATCGCATGCCCTTCCAAGTTCACAAAACAACATGCAGACTGGTTGGTCACACTCTGAAGAATCCTGCAGAATCATTGTGAGGGTAAAAAAGCTGGTTCAGCGTTCCATAGCCAGGATGAAGTCCACATTCTTCTTCTTCTTTCGGCTGCTCATGTTAAGTGTTGCCACAGCGGATCATCTTCTTCCATATCTTTCTGTCCTCGTCATCTTGCTCTGTCACCCCCATCACCTTCATGGCCTCTCTCAGCACATCCATAAACCTCCTCTTAGACCTTCCTCTTCTCCCTTTACCCGTCAACTCTATCCTTAGCATCCTTCTCCCAGTATACCCAGCATCTCTCCTCTGCACATCCAAACCAACGCCATCTCGCCTCTCTGACTTTGTCTCCCAACCGTCCAACCAGATGTCCTCATTTCTAATCCTGTCCATCTTCGTCACACCCAATGCAAATCTTAGCATCTTTACCTCTGCCACCTCCAGCTCTGTCTCCTGTGCCACCCTCTCCAACCCATATAACATAAGCTGGTCTCACTACTGTCCTGTAGACCTTCCCTTTCACTCTCGCTGATACCCGTCTGTCACAAATCACTCCTGACACTCTTCTCCACCCACTCCACTCTGCCTGCACTCTCTTCTTCACTTCTCTTCCACAATCTCCATTACTCTGTACTGTTGATCCTAAGTATTTAAACTCATCCACCTTCACCAACTCAACTCCTTCCATCCTCACCACTCCACTGACCTCCCTCTCATTCACACACATGTATTCTGTCTGGTCCTACTGACCTTCATTCTTCTCCTCTCATGTCTCCACATCTCCAGGGTCTCCTCAACCTGCACATCACAATGTCATCAGCAAACATCACAGTCTACGTGGACTCCTGTCTAATCTCGTCTGTCAGCCTGTCCATCACCATTGCCAATAAGAAAGGGCTCAGAGCCGATCCCTGACGTAATCCCACCTCCGTCACTCCTACCGCAGACCTCACCACGGTCACAATCTCCTCGTTCATATCCTGTACAACTCTTACGTACTTCTCTGCCACTCCTGACTTCCTCATACAATACCACAGCTCCTCTTGAGGCCTACTGTCATATGCTTTCATTGTTCCTCCTGAATCTGAGGCTTGACCAACAGCTGAAACCTCCATTCCTGAGCCCTGGCATAGGCCTTGAGGAATAAATGGCTAGAAATGTCATTAAATGTTAATTGAAAAAGCGCTGCAGTCTTTGGTAAGCAGTCTGTATAAGAATATTAAAACAAACAATCAAGTAAAAAGAACATCATTCCATCCATTATCCAACCCACTATATCCCAACTACAGGGCCACGGGTGTCTGCTGGAGCCAATAGCATCCAACACAGGGCACAAGGCAGAAAACAAACCCTGGGCAGGGCACACACACACACACACACACCAAGCACACACTAGGGACAATTCAGGATCGCCAATGCACCTCACCTGCATGTCTGTGGACTGTGGGAGGAAACCCACGCAGACACGGGGAGAACATGCAAACTCCACGCAGGGAGGACCCGGGAAGCGAACCCAGACGGGTCTCCTAACTGCGGGGCAGCAGCGCTACCCACTGCGCCACCGTGCTGTTGCTAATGAACTCCTTTTACGTTCATTTTAATTGACTGTTTTAAGATTTGTTCCTCTGAATTTCTTCCTCATTCTTCTGAATTGCACCCAAACAGAAATGAAATGTGAAGTAGGTGAGCCAACAGAAGACCACCTAAGTCAGGGTCTCAAACCCTAGCCAGCTGATTAATCAGGTGCCGAGTCTCGTCATTCATTAAACCCGCTCTTTAATTCTGTGGCTTGTTGCTGCCCTCATTGTATAATGGCAGACATTTCCAAAACCGCCAATTTTGTCTTTTCTAAGAGCTCCGGCCAAATGTTTTGTGGACCTGAGCAGATCGACATTCCTGAGACCCTCATCTTTCTTTATTTTCAGATATTGCATGATGGTCATCGGTTGTTTTGGTTCATTTTATATCTCGTGATTGTTTGGCTGCTAATGAAGGAAAAAGAAACAATTGAGGGGTCTGCGTCTTCAAGAGCAAATCAATTAAAATGAAATCAAAAGAAGTTAATTAGGAGCAAAACCAGATGACTAATTAAGAAAAGGGTTAGAATGAAAACCTGCAGCCAGTGTGGCCCTCTAGGACCGGAGTTAGGGAGCCCCGCACTAGACTAAATGTGCTGCCCCAGTCAGTGCCCACAGCCCTGGCACCTACCCCTTCTGGCACATCTTGTAGTTCATAACCGCCATGGACCAGCAGCAAGTGAGGAGGCAGACAGGACTTTCAGCACCAGACGTGCGCAGTGCTTATTCAATACAGAGAATTAAAGTGACAGTGAAGGCTCTGACGCTGCTGAAGTTACCACCTTATTAGCACCAGTGAGCGTCTGCAAGTCCAGCCATGGCCATTGGTACTCGAAAGCAAGGAGCAAAGCGGAAGTGCATTCATCTTGCAGGCCGTGCAATGAGCATTGAAACGATTTAATAATCACCAGGGTTCTGTTACTTCTGACAGCTGGGTGTGTGTGTGTGTGTGTGTGCTATTAGTTTAGTCAGGTTGGGTTTGTCTAGGATTGTGACGTTGATGAAGATCAGACCACACGTGATTAGCAGTCAATGGGAATTCCAAAGGGTTCACTTACTTCTACTTTCCGCTGTGAAAGGTCGTCTAATCCGCCATGTTGAACCTTCTTTGGCCTCATCTTAAACACTGCAGGGCCCGGCCAGCACCCCATCTAGCTAATTACGGGGGGCACCGCCTCCTTAGGCTCTACCTACATTAGGCAGGGCAGTCAACGAGGAACATTAAGACTTAGGAACGTGACTTAACACAGACATGAAAAATAATTAATAAACAACGGCATGTTAAAAAAACACAATACATAAAGACAACAACAATATTTATTTCTGTCGCACATTTTCATACAAATAATGTAGCTCAAAGGGCTCTACATGATGAAGAAAACACAAAGTAAGAATTAAAATAACACTAATTAACATAGAATAAGAGTAAGGTCCGATGGCCAGGGAGGACAGAAAAAAAAAAAAAAAACTCCAGATGGCTGGAAGAGAAAATAAAATTGGCAGGGGGTCCGAGGCCACGAGATCACCCAGCCCCCTCTGGGCATTCTACCTAACATAAGGATCAGTCCTCTTTGGATTTAGGGTTCTCATGGATGGAAGACGACAAAAAGACGATTGATGATGATGATGAGTCGGGGCAGTCGTCCCAGGTGTAACACAATAATAAAGAATGGTTGCTTTTAATATTTCAGGAGCAGGGGTTTACTGAGATTCCCCCTCTTCCTGTACTTTGTGTTTTTATTTTTATTTTTTATATGAAGCCTGCTTGTAGATTTTGGGTTGAGGCTTATTTTGAAGAGCAGACCTCCTCCCGGGTTTGAGTTTTGTGAGCCGGGAAGGGAGGATCACAAGGTGCCATTAAGGCAACGGTCAAGCAGACAAACGCTCTAACTAACTATTAAAGGTGATAAGACCACCATTAAGTGGGGGTCTCAGATTCGTGCCCTCAGAGGTGAACGCGCTCCCTTTGCAGCTGGTAACTGGATTTAGCGTTTAGATTTTGATGTTATTTTGCTACATAAATAACGACAGATCACCACAATCTTTAATGGAGTAAAATAAAACTAGCTTGCCCTGCATTAGTCAGTCAGTCAGTCATTACCCAACCCGCTACACCCTAACACAGGGTCACAGGGGTCTGCTAGGGCCAATCCCAGCCAGCATAGGGCACAAGGCAGGAAACAAATCCCTAGACAGAGTGCCAGCCCACCGCAGTGCCCTGCATCATTTCTTTTTTAATTCAGTATCATTTTTTTCTATTTAAATTTTCCTTTATTAAGTTATATTGTCGTCTCTTTGTCTGTGACTTCAATTGTCAGGCAACGGTTAGAGGATGCACTCTGATGCGCCATCTGCTGGAATGAAAAATAAGAAGCATGACCGATGTGCAGATGGCACCTTGAAAGGGTTAGCAGTGAAAATGTCTGATGTGAGAAGTGAAGCCAATAACAGCAGACTTGCAGACATCTTACCTTCTGACTCGTATTCTTTCTCCGACTGCACTTTGCCCGTCTTTTTAACTGACGTGTTCATTGATTCGACTTGTGATAACGACTGGAGTGTCACAAGTGACGTCAGTGGGCTTGTCATTAGTGACGTTGGTGTCAGGCCCTTTTCTCACTGACATCTTCATGTGTTTCTGTTCACAGTTCAACCCGTCTGAAGCCATTGGCAGTGACACCAGCGGGTACATCAGAGCACCGGGCATAACAAACAAAATCGCCTGTGTGGCCTTTGTGGTCGATGCCAGAAAAGTGCTGACCTATCCTGATGACATCCAGAAAGGGCTGAAGGAGCTGCGGCTGAAGATCCGAGACCTTGGTAATCGAGGGAGGGCGGGGGAGACGGGCACTTTGGGGGTCCTGCCTCATTGTTTTAGCGGTGTGCCCCAGCATCTGACGCTTTGTGGATTGTCACATTATTTAACAAAAGTGCTTTGTGAGGCAGGGGACAGCAATAAAGACAAAGGACAAGAAGATGAGCAAAGTGAAAGTCAAAAGCACAAAGTAAGGCCCTGTCCATACGGCCATTCAATCATCTTAGTTAAATAAATGAGCTCTGAGCGACCCGGGCGTTTAAATGGCGTTTGGTAGTTGACTTCAATAAGACATTAAATTTGTGTTTGTTTGCCTCTGGTAGATGCCAACCTGCAGCCCAGAATGTGTTTACCTGAGGGTGGCGATTATCAAATATGTGGGATTTCAGGATCTGCGACATAAACATTAGTTGGCTTCATTCGACCTGAACCTTGAGCTCCTTCTGTTAAAAATCCTCCTGATAGGGCAACATAGGCAGAGAACACATGGCGGCCGCTACGGGGTTCACCCTCTGACTGCACAGCGTGTGTGTAACCTATGAAGAAACGCTGGCACATCACCATATTACATGCCAATCCACCAATAAGCGAGTCAGTGTGAGCCCTGAGGAGCGGCTACTTGGCACCTTGAAGAAATCAAATCGACAAACAGGACTCGCGTACGCAGTCGCCCACCAGCGCTAATCATCCGTTAGTAGCTAAAGGTACGAAATTAGCACAAACCTACAAACCATTTCCAATTCTCCATTATTATCATTATTATTTTGATGATAATGTGTGTAAATATATATATATATATATATATATATAGTGGGCATCAGGGAGTGTACAGCTCCCCAAACCCTGGACGGGCACAGCAGACACAGAAGCCAAGTTCAGCACACATGACACGTTTATTGCCGTGGGGGACGCCTTTGCCTCGTTCCCCACAGTGTCACAGTTCCCAAGCACAGCACAAGATGGCACCCTTTCGTTCCCCTCTTCCTTCTCTCTTCCATGTTCCACCTCCACTCCTCTCCTGGCACGCTTTGTCCCTTTTCTCCCGACTCTGGCTCTTCCAAATGGTGTGAGGCGGCTTCCTTTTTTATGGTGGCTCAATAAATACGGGGCTCTGCAGCGACCTCCACAGAACCCAACGGGGCAGTACCAAACTCCAACTTCTCAGCATGCCCTGCAGGGTGCCACAGCTGCCACAGGAGGGTTGCCCTCTAGCGTCCCAGGGGAGGTATTGCTGCAGCGATGGTCCTTCCATTCTGTTAGAGTCCCGTCACATAAGGGGCACTGTAAGAGGTTTGGGGACTCCACCCCATCTACTGATTTACAAGGTGTCATAAATGACCGAGTCAAGTAACTGACTACACAGAGATGAGAGGCTTGGAGCTTTACAGACAGAAGGCAGGAAGAGGGGGATTTATCAGCCAGAAATGGGGTCTGCAGGAGGGCAACCTGAAGTGGGCGTAGTCTTAGTTTTCCTTTCCATTATGGATTTTTGTAGAAGAGGGCGAAAAGGAATTAGCACCGGCCATCAACCCCTGTCTCGGTACCTTACTCCTAGTTAGGCCCTTAGACTGCCTCCCAAGCTTATGTGTGTGCCAATATATAGTGGGTCCTGTAGAGTTGATTGGCATTTGCCATAGAATACTAGAATTGGCACCCTGTGCTTTTCACAGATGACAGCACATGTGACAAACGTGAAAGGGACTGAAGAAGCCGTGGAGGACGTTATGCTGCCTGTGACATCGTTCAGGTGGTGGGTCAGTGATGGTCAGTCTGGGGAGTAGGCATATCCATGGAGGGACACACAGACCTCTACAGGCTAGATAACAGTGGGCACTGCAGGACTGCCATTGGGTATCGGGATGAAATCCTTGGACACATTGTCAGACCCTATGCTGGTGCACGACAATGCCCGGCCTCATGTGACGAGAGGATGACGGAATTAATACCATTGATGGCCTTACATCTCTGGGTGGGACGTTATGTTTCAGTCCATCTGACACCTCAGCCTGTCCAGGAGCTCAGTGATGCCCTGGTCCCGATCTGGGAGGAGATCCTTCAGGACACCATCCATCATCTCATTAGGAGCATGTGGGGGCAGACAAGCACATTAGGGGGGCATACAAACTACTGAGTATGATTTGGAGCTGCTGCTGTGACATTTCAGCCAAATGGACTCGCCTGCCTGCCTGCCTGCCTGCCTGTCATATCATTTTTTCCCTTTGATTTTCAGGTTGATCATTTTCATTTTTTTCATTTCCATCCTTTCGTTCCTCATACATCATCATCTCAGTCCACATCAGTAGAGATGGCCAGCAGGATTTTTTTTTCCATTGAGATCTGATGTGTTTTCAAAGTGTTCCTTTCATTCTTTTAAATAGTTTATCAATACACACACACACACACACACAATCGTGGGACATATCCGGTCCTCCAGAACGTTAAATGAACGACACCTAAATGCAATTCCAATGTTTTCTTCACACTCACTTTGGCAGAAATTGACGCCAAGAAAGAGCTGCATGTGACATTTTCTTTTTTTTTATGCCATCCAAACGCCCCTCTGAGCCCCGTGTGGACGCGCGTGAGTCTAGAAATGGCTGCCGTTTAATCGGCGCTCACCTGACGCTACAGGAAAACACTAAGCTCAGATGTCAGTGTGGACAGGACCTTAACTCAGAAAAATAAAGGCTTCTAAATTAAAACAAGGAAAACAAAAAGGATAGGGGAACTGTGAAAACTCTGGCCAAAAACTCCAATTGTTTCTCTTCAGTTGAAAATTGGGCAGTTGATTGACGTCTTCTGTACTTGTAGGCCGTGGACTTCCAATTGCCTGGAGATTTTTTGAAGTCCTTTCTGGGGCTCTTAGGCATCTAGAAGCTTCTTTCTGAAGGCCTCGTAGAGTATGGTATTGGCACACACCTCAACGTCAAACTAACCGTCTGAGTGAGCTGAAATAAGACGAGATCCTCTCTAATGTTGAGTCTGATGATTTGCTGCCAATTCTAATTGGAGGATAAATGGAGAGGCGCATTGGGATTTCATGCTGCCCTCTGTTTATTTTTAGGGGTACCACAGGTGGCTCTGCTGTCTCACATTGATGAGGTCTGCCACGCCGTCGATAAGGATGTGAGTCGTGTTTATCTGAGCCGACACATCCAAGACAAGGCAAGTCGAGTTTCTGCTGCTTCTGTCCATCAGGATGGCATTTGACTCGGTAAGAGAAGTCGGCCCACCCTCTGTCCAGCTGTAAGTGACCACTCGCCTTGTGTTTCAGGTGACCGCCGCTGGTAATCTGCTCGGCCTGCCCGTCTCCTGCATCGTCCCAGTGAAGAACTACTCATCTGAGCTGGAGTTGGACTGCAGCACCGACATCCTGATCCTCAACGCCCTGGAGCTCATCCTGCGATACGCTGATTTGTTTTACGAGGATTACGACTTTTTCAAAGCCATTCAGTAATGTGCCCTGGCGTCAGGTTGCCATTTTATTAGAATCAGCGGGTTTAGGCTCGTTTTTTTTGTTTGCTGCGTCCATTTCTAGCATTTTGTTAGCATTGCCAAGTTGACTTAACTGGAGCTCTCTGTTACTCTCCTTTCCTCTTCTGTATTCTTTATTGTGTCAGAAGGCCTCAAATCTCACAGACTTTCCGCCGTTTATAAGGTATTGGACCAGATAACCTTCAACATTTATAAGTGTACTCAAAGAAAAGCAGGAGTTATGTTGCAACATTAAATTGTCGATAATATTCATAAAATTATACCAATAAGCAAAGTACAAGTGAATGTTGGCAGCCATACCACCTGATAAATGCTGATGTGGAGTTTCAGGCGGCACACGGACTTGTTTGTGTCTTTCAGGGCTGATGTAGACTTTTGTCAAAATTCAGGGGTAGAGGACGGTAATGGGCTGTACACCGCGAGGAAACTCGCCGTTAAGTTTTAATTCGACTCTCTTTGCTAGAAGGAACGTCACATAGTTTTGCCGATTTGACCTCGATTCCCTACGCGTGCAGGAGTAGCGAAGAGCAAACAACCTCTAAAATGGCATCGACATCTGGCGAGAGAAGAAGGCGAATGCGCAAAGCAATACACTCCGTGGACGTTTTACGCAATTTCGTTGAACTGGACTCTGACTCGTCGGACTCTGAGATCTGGAGATGGAAAACGAAAGTGAGGTATGGGCATCAGCCAATCGGTCCTCGGCTAATTGTGGTGCCAAACACGTTCGTGTAGCGGATACGCCTCGCCTGGGAGGACCACCACTTATGATGACAAAGAGGTACAAACCATATTGCGTCACACTGCCACCGTCGCCCACCTGCTGTGTAAAGACAGAGAGGTAGCCACCCTGCCGTACATTCCTGCTGGCTATCGAGCTGCCCCTGCGCAGCCACTGCTGCCAGAGATGCTAAACAGGCGCCAACGGCAGCCACAGCACGTAGCAACAGACGTTTTATGTTGATTTAATTGTGAAACCAGTGCAACATGTGCTTTTCAGAAAATATTCAGCCCTCAAAGAGTTAAATGTCTCCAGTTAAGTCAGTCATTTCCAGTCCACTTTCTTCAGAACAGGCCGCATGCCCGTCTCAATATGGCTGCCAAGCTCTCTGGGTGGTCTCGTGACCTTGGTACCCCTGCAGATTTTATTTTTTCTCCGAGTTTTTTTTTGTTTTTTCTGTCCTCCCTGGTCATTGGACTTTACTCTTATTCTATGTTAATTAGCGTTCTCTTATTCTAATTCTTACTTTGTCTTTTATTTCTCTTTTCTTCATCATGTAAAGCACTTTGAGCTCATTATTACTGTGAAAATGTGCGATAGAAATAAATGTTGTTGTTGCCTTCTTTTCAGTCCATAGTGTGTGTGAGAGAAACAGACTGAGGGGTAAAGCTGGCAGATGTACAGCCTCTCTGTCTAAGAGGGCATCGCTGTACTTAATGGCTTCAGATTTAAAACCAAACTGGCAACTTTAGACCACCAGAATACTGATGAGACCCAATGAGGTCACAACTGCCCTCCAATGCCATTTGTTGAGCTGATGTTTGCCAGCGGGGTAGTTGGCCTCCATGAGGGTGTTGGCTGAGAGGGTCCTGCAGAGAGTCACTGGCCAAACTGGTTTTCCCCCAGTACTGTCGTTAAATTCGATATCCTGACGTAGTCCTAAGGCTGGTTTAGTTAAACGTCCCACCACTGCCATTCTTATGAATGACTTACATTAGTGTTAGAAGTTACAAATGAAGACATACACAATATTCACCAACTCATACGCAACATTTCCCAGCACAACAGCGATGCCCATTGGGCCGCCATCATTTCCTCTCTGCCACAGAAACTGACCAGTGAGTCCAGAAGGAAACTTTCTTTGTGTTGAAGGAGACTCAGACGCCCAGCAACAACGACAACAACAACATTTATTTCTGTCGCACATTTTCATACAAATAATGAGCTCAAAGTGCTTTACATGATGAAGAAAAGAGAAAAAAAAGACAAAGTAAGAATTAGAATAAGAGAACACTAACTAACATAGAATAAGAGTAAAGTCCGATGGCCAGGGAGGACAGAAGAAACAAAAAAAAACTCCAGATGGCTGGAGGAAACATAAAATCTGCAGAGGTTCAAGGCCACAGGACCACCCAGAAACCCCTGGCAGTCACAAAGTGCTGAGTCTGCGGCCACAGAGCACAGAATGGCGTGACGTGACTTCTTCACTGCGACTCAATCGGGTGACTTTCCAGCTGGGGTGTTCACAGAGGTTTGGCTACTGTGAGTCAAGTCCTGCCCCTTTCTCATCCCTCATTGGCCCAAGTGCCCTTTTCTCCTGTTAGACCCTGACCAATCACGGCCCAGCACAAGAGCATGACTCCTTATAGTTGTGAGAAATAGAAAAAGAGGAACGAAAAGCAACGTGTAGTATGAGAGTCAGAGGGGTCAGCTGCTCTTTACTGTGCCAATGGGAGATCAAGCAGGAACTCTGATAATTATGGGTATTAATTAATAAGTAAATGTATAATAAATCCTGATGATTTTTTTGTGATCTGCACTTTTTAAAATTTTATTTCAGCTAATGTTAGGTGCATTGACGATCCGAAATTGTCCCTAGGGTGCTTGGTGTGTGGGTGTGTGTGCCCTGTGGTGGGCTGGCACCCTGCCCTGTGCCCTGTGTTGGCTGGGATTGGCACCAGCAGACCCCTGTGAGGGTTGGAGAATGAACTGACTAACTGACTAATCAACAACTGATAGGATTAACACTAACTAGGCTACGTTTATAAATCACCAGCACATATTTCAGGTTAGATATTGGGGTGTTAGGGGGCACATTTGTTGGTCCTCAAAATGAGAGGCGCTCTGGAACGACGTAACTGCTGTCAGTGGCTGAGAGGAGTCACTTGTCATACCATCAGGGTCCAGGAATGTTCCATGAATTGATCTCGACTGGCAGGGGCTTTACAAGCGCGTGGTCCCTCTGTGCCCAGACAGTGTATCAGCAGTGCCTCTTGTCACATGTCACAGGAGTGGTGGCTCTGAGGCTGAGGGTCTGCGCTGGTGTCTGGAAGGCTGCTGCTGTCGTGTTTTTGTGATGCCGCACGCTAGCGTAACCTCGAGCAGACAGCGTGTGCCTTTTACTTTATTTTTGCCTTTATTGAATTGCACCAACTAACAAAATGTGCAAGGCATCACCAGTCATGTCATATGTGCCAACCTACAATCAGGCATCGATAGCTGAACTGAGCTGCACACTTGTACTGATATATAGCAGCTGTCAGTTTAAATCCCATTACTGCCAGAAGGGTCCTACTCTGTTGGGCCCCTGAGTAAGACCCTCAACCTGAAGGTTTCTCTGCGCAATGACTGACCCTGAACTCTGACCTCCAAAGGTCATGCAAAAAGACAATTTACCCTCGGGGATTAATAATAAAGTCAATCAAAATGGATTTGAGGGTGAGGACCATGAGGTACATCACAAACAACTCCAGCCAGGAAGTCCATGACACCGACTCGGCCAAATGTGCCAATAGGCTGACAGAGGTGACCCCATCCTTGTTGTCCGTGTTTAGTAGAGAATGGGGCCGACTCAGACAACAGTGACACACACGACTGTCAGGCGTTAATGAACATCCCACCCATACAGACCCCCCCAAGTAGTCATCAGACATGCTGACAAACCCCACAATGAGCTGGAGGTGACCACTGTTTATAAGACAACATCGCCGTTCATCAGCTCTGAAACAGAAGGAAATGAATGGCTGAAAAGAAGGACAATGAAAGCTGGAGGACTTGATGTGCTGTGGTCTTGGAACCCTAATCACCAAACGTGATGGTCAGGCGGCGCCCCCCACAGCAACCACATTCACCCATAAAGTAAATGTCGTAAGAACGGAAGACGATTTCTGTCTGTCTGGTGGCTGCAACTAAAGAAAGTTTGCATCGTGTGAAAGCGTTTCTCTCTATTGTATAAAAAAAATATCCTGTGACAAGTCGAGACTATTTGAAGAGATTTTTTTCAAGTCCCGTGAGACGAGACTTTGGCCATGAGATGTTGCAAGTCCCGCCCTCCTCTCAAACCACACCCACTCATGGTCCTCTCACCTCTCATTGGTGTGAATGCTTTTGACAGACACACTTCCTGCTCTCTCAGCTCTTATAAATTTTTACGCTTTCCTCACTTTAAGTTCCCAATAAAAAAAGACGTATTCTGTTAAAATTTTATTGAAGAATTTCATCACAAAGGGTTATCAACAGAAGGAATGAGTACACGGGCAATCCTAACACGAGAAACGATGAAGTCAAACGAATTGACGTGAAAATCGTCGATCACTAACACAGCAAATTGATTAAATGCGTATCGACTAGACTCTGCTGAAACGGTTGGTGGTGATGATGAGGAAGATGAAAACATCAACTTACAAAATCACGAAGAATATCTACAACCGTTAACACCGTCTGGTCTTCTACTGCACGGATTACAGTAGAGAGAATGATGAATCATGATGTAATTGCGTAATTGATGTCAGAGTGAAGGGCTATGCAATGGGACAAGATGAGTTGAATTCAAGATTAGTCAAACAATTCTGACCCTGTAAAATGTTAACAGGCGACAAGAAAGGTCATGTAGTCCATCTAACATCAGACACCAAAGGAGATCTCGATATACCGTTTGTATTAAAACGTTTACAGTTTCCTGTTAGAATAGTTTTAGCAAAGACAATTAACAAATCACAGGGACAAACATTCGAAAAAGTCATTTTATTTATTAGAGAGCAAGAAACGATATTCACTCGCGGGCAGTTAAACGTTGTGTTGTGACGATGAAAGTCCAAACACAGAATCAAAATCATCGACAAAAAAGTTAATTCAAAAAATTGTTTTCACTGAAGTTTTGCAGTAAAAGTGTAAGTTTAAAAAGTATTTGCATGTTAATTTCAAATCCGAACAGAACGAAAACGTATAACACAACGAATACCTCTAATGCAATGTGAAACATAATTTACTTTCAAATGATTACATTTTACTCTTTTTTACTCTGGTTAATTACTCACTGTAATGTACAATAGTTAGCTCAATTATGCGTATGTAACAATTCCAATGAAAATAACAATCTGTTTAAATTGTACATACGCTTCCCATACGCAAGTGGTACAAACATAAAGTGGCTAGCGGGTAGTGATGGGTCGTTCTTGAACGACTCGTTCATTTTGAACGAATCTTTAATGTGACTCGGGAAGAACGAGTCGTCTCGTGGGAGTGATTCGTTCAGTCGCCTGCATTTGCAACTTCCTATAGTTTCTGTATTGGAATTGATTCACTTGTTTCGAGTCTTCGGGTTTTTCAAGTCGTTCGTTCATCACGTGACAGCCCCATAAGCTTAACCTATGCAGTGTGACCCGGAAACAGAATTGAACGAAATGACTCGAAAAATGATTCGTTCATTTTGCTGAACGAGACTCAAAGGTCCGAGTCGGTAAAATGATCCCAACTTCCCATCACTACTAGCGGGTAGCTCCTACCCAGGGATTGGCAAGCGAAGTGAGCAGGGGGCTGAGCCCCCTAGTTTTATTAAAATTAAAGAAAGTTTGCTTTCACTGCCTGGGTAGTTAATTGGGAAGGGTCTAAGTGCAGCCTGCATCCCCCCGATGTCATAAAATTACATTCAGGAATGAAGATGCCGTAAATACTCTTGTAAAAGTCGGGTCTTGAAACCCGATCATAAAATCAGACCCCGACTTATACACGCCTGTTCAAAAATGCGACCCTCTTCATTGGGTAGAAACTCTACTTTTTCCCTGATGGCGACACGAATTAGACGATGTACAAGTCTCCGACTTAAAGTTTAAAGCCAAACAATATCTATACACTTTTGTCATATCACCTAAGTCCATATATTCAATCTCTTCTCACTATCTCGTTATATCATGAGTTATAATTTCCGTTTTGTTGGGGCTAATGCGATCTTTACTCTCAGTTTTTTGAGATTTTCAAATTCCACTGCTTTCATAATCTCTAACCGGCTCTCCATGTGTATTGCACCAACGTTTTTGAACCTCTTTACGATGTTCTACTTTGTCTTCTACTCTTAGTCTTTTATTTCTGACCCTGCATGGAGCTAAGAGTACAGGATCCTTTGACTTCTGCCAAACAGGACGCATACCAAACAAGTTTTTCCCATAAGAAATAAATGATTAATCTGTTCCCATGAAAAAAATTCCTATTGTTATTGGCATATTATACATTGAGGGGGTTGTATAAATAATTTAAACACTGCTTAATACTAAAATACATAAATACAAAAGCAATTAGATGAGATAAATGAAAATTTAACCTCACTTTACTTTTTAATAACATCATGTTTTTCACAATCGTAGATATCGTTGTTCTCGGCATACGGTATGCAGCAGCCAAGTTCCGGATACGCATGCCACCTTCATACTTTTCAACAACCAATTTAAATTTATGTGACAAAACACAAAATCACGTGAAAATTCAGAGAGCTATAGCGCGTACTGACGCTCGTAGGCAGTCGTGGCTTTGTCTCGAGAGAGGTAAACAAGGGTAGTGCACGGCGTTCCAGCACGCGAGTTGTATTCCAAACAAAGGTCGTATACCAAGAAAAATGTTTCACGTTCAAACAGGACGTATATAATATCCAAGATGGACTTATTCCAAAGCGGACGTATACCGAGGTACCACTGTGCCATCAGGATTCTTCCAGTTGAGCAAGACAAGTCTACGTGCCAATAGTGTAGTGTGTAGCAGTGAAGGCCATGACAGTTTGTTTGTCCTCCACTTTAAGCCCCTCGGTGAGCCCACCAGACACAGCTGTTAGTGGGTTAGGAGGGATTGTGAGTCCAAGGCTGTCTGAGAGGTAATTAAAAATTTTTGTCCAGAATAATGTTAATTTGGTGCAGGCCCAGAACATGTGACCCAGTGAGGCTGGGTCTTGATTGCAGCGTTCGCAGGTTGGATCATGCCCTGGAAACATTTTGGAGAGTTTCAGTCGAGACAGATGTGCTCGATATATAATTTTAAGTTGTATAATTGTATGCTTTGCATATGGAGCTTGAGTGAATTCTCTGCATTGCTACTTTCCACTCCTTTTCTGATATATTAATTGAGAGATCTTTTTCCCAGTGTCCTCTTGGATCTTTGAAAGGAAGGGATTGTAAAATGATTTTATATATTGTAGAGATGGAGTCCAATTCCTTAAAATTGAGCAATATTTTTTCCAGCGTGGATGAGGGTGCAAGATGAGGAAAATCTGGAAGGTTCTGTTTAACAAAGTTCCTGATTTGAAGATAGTGAAAGAAATGTGTAGCTGGAATGTTAAATTTGGAATGTAATTGTTCATAGGATGCAAAGACGTTGTCTATATAAAGATCTCTAAGCAAGTTAATTCCAAATTTTTTCCAGATATTAAAAACTGCATATGTTTGTGAAGGTTGAAAGAGGTGGTTCTCTTGCAGAGGTGCCACAGATAGAAGCTTCTCCGTCTTAAAAGTGATTCTAAGTGAGTGGAGCACAATTGGGTTATTAGTGTATTGCCGATAACGTGTGTTTATTGGAGCGCAGAGCAGGGAATACAAAGAAGTACTGCAGGATTTTACTTCTATTGCGGTCCAAGCCTGTGTATGTTCTTCTATTTGTGTCCAGGTTCTTATCGCCTGTATATTTGCCGCCCAGTAATAAAACTGGAAGTTAGGTAGAGCCATGCCGCCTTCTGCCTTTTGTCTTTGTAGGGTCGCTCTTTTGATGCGTGGATGTTTTGAATTCCAAATAAATGAGGTTATTGTTGAATCTAATTGCTTAAAGAATGATTTATTAATGTATATTGGATGTTTTGAAATAAAAAAAGGAGCTTAGGAAGAATATTCATCTTAACAGTGTTAACTCTTCCAGCTAGTGTGAGATGAAGGGTTGACCATCTATGCAAGTCTTGTTTAATTTTTTCCATGCAGACGACGAAATTTTGTTGATAAAGAGCTTTATGTTTACTTGTGATGTTTACCCCAAGGTATTTAAACTGTTCTGCAATGATAAAAGGTAGGGTGTCTAATCTAATATTATATGCTTGAGAATTCACTGGAAAGAGTACACTTTTATTCAGATTAATTCTGAGACCAGAGATCTTTTGAAATTCTGTGAGTGCTGCTAAGACTGCAGGCACAGAATTTTCTGGGTCCGATATATACAGTACCATGTCATCTGCATATAATGAGATTTTCTGTTCCAGTCCTTCTCTGCTAATCCCCTTTATCTAAAAGTGCTTTATATTTACTTGTGATGTTTACGTTGAGGTATCTAAAATGATCTGCGGACATAAACAGGAAAGTGTCCAATCTGATAACGTGTGCTAGAGATTTCACTAGAAAAAACACACTTTTATTCAAATTAATTTTGAGTCCAGATATCTTTTGATATCCTACTAGTGCTGCTAGGACTGCTGACATAGAAGTTTGTGGATCTGATTAGTACAGAATTATATCGTCTGCATTTTGTGAAATGATCTGTTCAAGTCCTTCTCTGAATATTCTCTTTATCTCAGATGCATTTTGAAAGTAAACAGCCAATGGCTAAGTGGTGATTGCAAAGAGCACTGGTGATAGGGGGCATCCTGGTCTAGTAGCACGTTCTACTTTGAGGTAGTCTGAAATAATATCCTTAACTTTAATTCTCAATCTGAAGCTTCATGACTGGTATACAGTAGTTTCATCCTTGCACATATGTTTGGGCCAAACCCACATTTGTGCAATGTGGTGAATAGGTAGTCTCATTCCATCAAATCAAATGCTTTCTGTGCATTCAAAGATAATAAAATCTCTGGGGTGTTAGAATTTCTAGATGAATATATTACATTAAACAGGCATCCAAGATTGGAAGTTAAGTGTTTCCATCAATCCATCCATCCATCCTCTTCCGCTTATTCGAGGTCGGGTCGCGTAGGAGCGTAGATTGACTGGTAAATTGAGAGTTTTGCCTTACGGCTCAGCTCCTTTTTCACCACGACAGACCGATGCAGAGCCCTCATCACTGTGGACACCGCACCGATCCGCCTGTCGATCTCACGCTCCATTCTTCCCTCACTCGTGAACAAGACCCGAGATACTTGAACTCCTCCACTTGGGGCAGGATCTCTCCTCCAACCCTGAGAGGGCACTCCACCCTTTTCCGGCTGAGGACCATGCTCTCGGATTTGGAGGTGCTGATTCTCATCCCAGCCGCTTCACACTCAGCTGCGAACCGATCCAGAGAGAGCTGAAGATCACGGCCTGATGAAGCAAACAGGACAACATCATCTGCAAAAAGCAGTGACCCAATCCTGAGTCCACCAAACCGACCCCTTCAACACCCTGGCTGCACCTGGAAATTCTGTCCATAAAAGTTATGAGCAGAATCGGTGACAAAGGGCAGCCCTGGCGGAGTCCAACTCTCACTGGAAACGGGCTCGACTTACAGCCGGCAATGCGGACCAAGCTCTGACACCGGTTGTACAGAGACCGAACAGCTCTTATCAGGGGTCCGGTACCCCATACTCCCGAGCACCCCCACAGGATTCCCGAGGGACACGGTCGAATGCCTTTTCCAAGTCCACAAAACACATGTAGACCGGTTGGGCAAACTCCCATGCACCCTCCAGGACTCTGCTAAGGGTGAAGAGCTGGTCCACTGTTCCGCGACCAGGACGAAAACCACACTGTTCCTCCTGAATCCGAGGTTCGACTATCCGACGGACCCTCCTCTCCAGAACCCCCGAATAGACTTTTCCAGGGAGGCTGAGTAGTGTGATCCCTCTGTAGTTGGAACACACCCTCCGGTCCCCCTTTTTAAAGAGGGGGACCACCACCCCGGTCTGCCAATCCAGAGGCACTGTCCCGATGTCCATGCGATGTTGCAGAGACGTGTCAACCAAGACAGTCCTACAACATCCAGAGCCTTAAGGAACTCGGTATCTCATCCACCCCGGGCCCTGCCACCAAGGAGTTTTTTGACCACCTCGGTGACTTCAGTCCCAGAGATGGGAGAGCCCACCTCAGAGTCCCCAGGCTCTGCTTTCTCATTGGAAGGCATGTTAGTGGGATTGAGGAGGTCTTCGAAGTACTCCTCCCACTGACCCACAACGTCCCGAGTCGAGAGTGTTTGCCTTTAATAAATTGATTTGGTCTTGTGATATTACCGAAGGAAGCACTTTCTCAGTCCTTCTAGCTAGACCTTTGGAGAGTATTTTAACATCGTTATTCAACAGTGAGACTGGTCTGTATGAGGCATATTGTAATAACTCCTTATTTTTCTTAGGAAAGATGATAATTAATGCTTGGTGAAAAATTTTAGGTAGAGTTTTATTGTCTCTGGCTTCTAACTTAGCTAACTTAGTTAAACATTTTTATGCAATTCAGCAGGGTACCATCAGGGCCTGCTGCTTTCCCACTCGGAAGTGAGTTTATAGCGTCTAGTAATTCTGAGAGTGTCAGAGGTTTATCTGATTTCTCTGCACTGAGAGTATCTGTAATGCATCAAAAACTCATTAGATTGTGTCTTGTCCTTTTAAACAGAGTAGAATATGAGGAGTTATAGTACTGTCTAAATGTGTGCATTATATATTTATGGTCAATGATTATATCTCTGTTCATGTTGGTAATTACTGTAAATGCATTATGAACATTCCTGCTTGTGGATTTGATGAGCTAATATCTTATTGACCTTCTCTCCATGTTCACAGTAGTGATGTCGCAATTTAAAAATACGTCGTTCTGTTTCTTTTGTTGTCAAAAGGTTGAGTTCTGATTACAAAGCCTATCTGTTCCTATAATGTGCATCATTTGCAGACCTGGCGTGTTTTTGATCTATTCTGGTAATTTCACTGATTAACTCTGACGCTTTCTTGGTTTCCAATTTATTTTTGTGGGAGAGATATGAGATTATCTGTCCTCTTAAAAATGCCTTTAAAGTTTCCCAGAATATTCCTGCAGAGACCTCTAAGGATGCAGTTGTCGCTAAAAAAGAATTAATTTGCTTGGATTTAAATTCTTTATAGCTAAAAACAGAGGTTTAAGATGACAGCTCCAAGATGAGCATGTGGGACATACTGAGGTGAGCTCCATGATCAGAGGGGCATGCTTGGAGATAACAGTGGCGTCATACTTGCAACATTAGAACATTCGAAAATTTCTGGACGAGAACAGGCCATTCAGCCCAACAAAGCTCGCCAGTCCTCTCCACTTATTTCTTCCAAAAACACATCAAGTCGAGTTTTGAAAGTCCCTAACGTCTTACTGTCCACCACACTACTTGGTCTCTTATTCCAAGTGTCTATCGTTCTTTATGTAAAGAAAAACTTCCTAATGTTTGTGTGAAATTTACCCTTAACAAGTTTCCAACTGTGTCCCCGTGTTCTTGATGAACTCATTTTAAAATACAAGTCTCGATCCACTGTACTAATTCCCTTCATCATTTTAAACACTTCAATCAGGTCTCCTCTTAATCTTCTTTTGCTTAAACTGTAAAGGCTCAGCTCTTTTAATCTTTCCTCATAATTCATCCCCTGTAGCCCCCCCGTAATCAGCCTAGTCGCTCTTCTCTGGACCTTCTCCTGTGCTGTTATGTCCTTTTAGTATCCTGGAGACCAAAACTGCACACAGGACTCCAGATGAGGCCTCACCAGTGAGTTATAAAGCCTGAGCAGAACCTCCTGTGACTTGTACTCCACACATCAAGGCGCTATATAACCTGACATTCTGTTAGCCTTCTTAATGGCTTCTGAACACTGTTGGGAAGTTGATAGCTTAGAGTCCACTATGACTCCTAAATCCTTCTCATAAGGTGACTTTCGATTTTCCGACCACCCATTGTGTATTCAAACCTAATATTTTTACTTCCTATGTGTAATACTTTACATTTACTGACATTAAATTTCATCTGCCACAAATCTGCCCAAGCCTGTCTGCTATCCAAGTCCTTCTGTAATGATATAACGGATTCCAAATTATCTGCTAATCCACCTATCTTGGTATCATCTGCAAACTTAACCAGCTTGTTTCTTATATTCCTATCTAAATCATTTATATATATTAAAAACAGCAGCGGCCCTAGCACTGACCCCTGCTGGTCACCACTCTTAACATCGGCCAGTTCTGATGAGGTTCCTCGCACCATCACCCTCTGCTTCCTGTGTCTGAGCCAATTCTGCACCCATCTAAAAACATCACCCTGAACTCCCACTTCTTTTAACTTGATGCCCAACCTCTCATGTGGCACCTTATCAAATGCTTTCTGAAAGTCCAGATAAATAATATCATAAGCTCCACTTTGATCGTATCCTTTTGTTGCCTCCTCATAGAATTCCAACATGTTAGTAAAACACGACCTCCCTCTTCTGAACCCATGCTGACTGTTCAGAATAACTCCTGTCCTTGCCATGTGTTGCTCAATCTTATCCTTAATAATTCCTTCCATTAATTTTCCTGTGATGTTTCATGTTAAGCTTACTGGCCTATAGTTGCTTGGATCTGCCCTGTCACCCTTTTTATATAATGGGATGATATTTGTCATTTTCCAGTCCTTCAGAATCTCTCCAGTGCACAGTGACTTCCTAAAAATATGTGTCAAGGGTTTATATCTGAACTCACTAGCCTCCTTAAGAACACGAGGATAAATATTATCTGGGCCTGGTGATTTGTTTGATTTCACTAAACTAAACTGTTTTGATTGCTCTAAACCGTACCCAAGGAGTTGTATTATTGCTATCTTTTATATTACAAGAGTAGTCTGAGCAAGATTTAAAGAGAGCTTTTTTATATTTTTTTAACACTCTCTGTCCATGCAATTTGAAGGACCTGCACCTTTGTTGTTCTCCATCTGCGCTCCAGTTTTCGACACTCTGATTTAAGAGCTTGAGTGTTTCTATGTGCTTTGATCACTTTTGTTTTAAGGGGAGTCACTGCGGCCAGAGCATCTCTCAAGGTCACATTATAATGTGATGTTCGCTGATCTAAATTGTTTTCTGTGATTACACTTGACTTTCTCAAAAATATCTATACATTTTGAAGCAGAATTACAGTCTAGATGTCGCACTGTCTTTGTTTTAATCTGTGAGTGTAGCGGTGGCTCTGAAGCTAAGGATCTGCGCTGGTATCCCGAAGGTTGCCAGCTCGAATCCCCGTCACTGCCAAAAGAGATCCAACTCTGCTGAGCCCTTGAGCAAGACCTTTAACCTTCAATTGCTCCCGGGGTGCTCGCTGTACAATGGCTGACCCTGCGCTCTGACCCCAAGGGGTATGCGAAAAACGAAAAAATTCTTAATACGAGAAATTGTATACGGTGAAATAAAGAACAAAAATCAATTGTAATTAAGTAATTAAACTTAATTTACTGGAGTAATGTTTACATTTTGAATTTCAACTTTGTAAGTTATAATTAAATCTAATGTGTGATTATGATTGTGAGTTGGACCTTCGACAATCTGACAAAAATTAAATTAAAATTAAAGTAATTCAGTTTCCACATCAATGTGTACATTAAAATCCCCCATCAGTACTACGTGATCATAATTTATAGCCAAATCAGACAGAAGGTTGCTAAATTCAGTCATGAACAATGAATATGGCCCTGGTGGTCTGTAGACTAGCACTATAATTGTGTTGGAATCTGTTTTAGTATTTAAAATGAAGTTGAAAAAAGGATGTGAAGTCAACTAAAGAAGACAGAGTTAATGAAAACTCAGGATTAAGAAACTAAGATGTCGGGGGTTTACTGTAATTGGTTTAAACTTCTGAGTTTGGAAAAAATAAAGTGCATTTGTTGTTAATGTTCTCTGATACCCCACCTGTTAGAATGCATGTGTCACGCAGCCCACTTGAGGTACGTGACAATCTGCTGGGGCTATAGGGGGCGCTGTCGCTCACCGTTTCTTCTCATTTCCTCCTCGCAGCTCTGAGAACCCACCCAGTGAGGGCACTTTACTCCGCCCATTGAGGGCACTTTGCCCCGCCCTCTCAAGTCCGTGTAAAAGAAGAAGCTCGGCTGCCCAGAAGGAGGCGTCATTTACAAGCAGAGCAGCCCACCAGCTGGAGCTCCTGTGAAGGACCCCATTCACGACAGCAAAGAGCCACATGAGGGCTGATTACTGAAGCCAGAAAGGCATTTATTTTAGTTGGACTTTCGTATTAAATGGGGCGACCCGGTTGGTGTACCAGCTGTTCTCCACTTTTGCATGTTGTCATTCCTGCACCTGGCCACAATATATACACACATAGATAGATATATATCTATATTATATATTGTCACGCAAGCACGATTAGGGGACAATCAAAAGGCTGGACGGTGTAGAAGACCTAGAGAGGGGGAACTGGAATGGGGCACTAATGCTTTTCGCTCCTTCCATCCACACAAAAAGGGCAGAATAAAAAAGCATTCCTACCCAACTTAACACTCCAATCCACCACCGTCCCGACTGTAATAAGAAGACTTCTCTTCTACTTCACTTCCGGTCCCTTCTGATGTCCTCGGTCCCGTCCCTATGCTACTGACGTCATCTCCGGTCACTGCTACCTTCTATTACAGCAGCTGCTGCCAATTTAATTTCCTGTTTAGCCTCCAAATAAGTCAACACATTTTTTTGTTTTCTGTCAAATGTTTGAGTTGCTTGACGACTGTTTGACTGCACTGGAACCAGAAACCAGTATAGAGGGAGGATCCCCAACACACAACCTGTGTCTCTGTGCTTTTGATTTATCACAATATATATATGAAATCTGCGGTCGGCTGGTGCCCTGCCCGGGGTTTGTTTCCTGCCTTGCACCCTGTGCTGCCTGGGATTGGCTCCAGCAGACCCCCGTGACCCTGCAGTTAGGATATAGCGGGTTGGATAATGGATGGATGGATGGATGGATGAATGGATAGATATGAAATGCTAAGGTCTGTCCATCTGTCACATGATTATGCATGAACTACTGGGGCTACAACACCAATATTGATCTGAATCAAAAGTTTATGACCTGGAATTTCAAAAACGTTTACATAGCAGGAAGCAGGTGAGCTGTGGACGTGTGTTTATGGCAAAGCGTTTGAGAGACCAAGTGATAAAGACCACGTGGGCAGAAACAAAATGAACAATAGCAGCATCTGCTGAGTGTCAAGCAGACCACAGAAGGCAATTAAGTGACGAAGAACAAGGACAAGGAAGCAGACAAGACACAGACAGCAGCACATACACAAGGAAGGAGTGACCCGGAACAGAGCAGACTTGGGTCTTAAAATTAAAACAAAGGGTTAGATTACAGCCTACAGGTGGCCAGAAAAGTTTATTATAATAAAACCATAGTCCCTGTAAGCCCCTCTATTGAGAAACCCCCAAGACACGATACATTCATGTGCAGAATTAATAATCAGGTGTAAATATTGTGTTTATAGATCAGCGAACATCAAACCTTATTAAACATCAATAAAGACGGTAGAGAGTTTATGGCAAAGTGACCACAAACTGAAGTGACAACCACCATGATGGCCGAAAGAAAAAGAAGAGCAACCACATCTGCTGAGCGTCAAACAAATCACAAAATAGATAGACAGAGTGAAAGGCACTATATAATAGATAGATAGAGTGAAAGGCACTATATGATAGATATATAGATAGATAGATAGATAGATAGAGTGAAAAGCACTATATAATAGATAGATAGATAGATAGATAGATAGATAGATAGATAGATAGATAGATAGATAGATAGATAGATAGATAGATAGATAGATAGATAGATAGATAGATAGATAGATAGAGTGAAAGGCACTATATAATAGATAGATAGATAGATAGAAAGCTGGTGAGAGAGGCTCTATAATGAATGAGTTAAATATTAGGCCATTAAATACACAAACAGATATGAACGTCGCCATATCAAGTTGGTATCAAACAGTCCATAGTACAGGTTCACCTAAATGATGTTAAAGACGCTCCACGTGTTAAATATGAACGGCACCACTTAGAGTGAGAGATCACAAACGCACTCTAAAAAAAGACGGTCAGGAGACGCGCAAGACGTGTTTGATACATAAAAACAGATGACCATCAAAGGGGCGAGTTAGGAAAGACACCCTGCCTAATATGGTAGATATGGCAGGTAGTAGTCAGACTGGCACTATATAGTGGATGCAGAGACCACCAAGAGCAGTTCCAGGTTACTTTTCTCTCATTTACGGCGCTCACTTCCTGTACGCTGCACATCGCCTTCTGTTTCTGATGCCCACTTTGCTGTTGACGTTTTAATTTTTTAAATCCACAGGACATCAGAAGGAGTGTATTGTTGAGTTGTATTTATCAGTGCGGCCAGCAGATGGCAGCAGAGGCCTTCCAATTCCAGTGCCCCTACAGCACTGGGGGTCTTGTTTTTTTTTTTTTCTTTCTCCTACTTTTCAGCCAGCAGTTGAGTTTTTGCCCCTCCAGACTCCCGGCTCTGGGTTCAAGCCTCACCCCTGGCTTATAGTGAGACCTTGCAGGGGCTTGTGCTCCAAATGTGTAAGCAGGTTCAAGTCCTTCATGAGGTCACCACGTAGACAGAGTCCAGCCCAGCATGGCTCAGGTGCCCAGCAGGACAGATTCTAACATTTCTAAGACTGACGGACGTTCTCTCGTCCACCACTTGACCACCAATCCCCCACTCCACAGGTGCCAGGCCCGCTCTGTCATTTACAGTAAGTGGCACTCAGTTCACTCTTCCTGCTGTCTGGCACGTCATGGTCTCTGCTGGCTTTTGTGGCTGAATACTGCCATCTTTCTGGGTGGCACCACCCCCTATGCCCCCCCCAACACGCACACTACATGTGTTTCCTAGCCGTCCATCTGGTGCGGCATTTTCTTCACAGCGCCTTGCAATTAGAGCCCTGAGAGCCGCCGCAGGAGGGGCCAGGAGGTCGCAGGTCAGTAATTACTCCATTATCGAATGTAAATATTTACCACGAGTGGCGCATGTGGCGGGCAGAGCTGTAACCGCACACAGGCCACCCGACAACATCAGCCTGAAACAGGCTGGACGACGAGTTGGAGGATCAGTCAGCGGCTCGCTTATCGACAAAGTGCCAGAGAGTATCGGAAGCGCTGGGCTCAGTGTCATATGTCACCAGCAGTCAAAGACTTGTCGGACCTTCACTCACTGACTGAGACTGGCATAGCAGTGAGATGGTACAAAGCACTGGCACAGCTGGGTACACCATACTTAGGGTGCTGGGGGGCCTCATTGAGTTCCAAGGGGTACAAATGTGGTTGGAGAGCATGGAGCCTCAAATTGTGACATAGAATGTCCTTATAGAAAGCAGTTAGCAGAGGACATGAAGAAGGAACTGAAGTGTCACAGCTGAAGTTTGGCGTGCCCAGCTTACAGTGCCACTTGCTGGCATAAGTGAGGTAAGCAACTGCTTTTGGTCCTGTGGACAGTGGGGGGCTCAAGCCACACAGAAAAGAGAGGTTGTGGGTCCTGTCAGGTGGCACATCTGCCAGTCTTTATGAGTAGTGACCATCAGTGACAAGGACGTACTGCTCCACTGCCAGCCTGAGTGTGGCACCCAATCAGAAGGACCCAGCTTGCTGTTCGGGCACTGAGCATGAGGCAAGTAGACAAGGTTGGTCTTTGATTCAGCTCTGTGGTACCAGGCCTTGAGTGTTTAGAGATGAGACTGTCATGCCACCCTACACCCAGACCAGGAAGTGCCCGGTTCATCTTTGCCTCATCTTCTGTTGAATTTGATGGAAATACCCAGCCCTCTCAACCAGTATCTAAGTGGGCATGTGCCAGTGAGGGCAGTTACCCCCCTACAGTACAGCATGGTGTACCTCAATCTCTGACCTTGTGTCCCTGTCACCTCCCGGGGAGTCCAGCTCTTCACATCTTAACTTTAAACCTGCCAGTATGCCACCTTGCCATTCCCAGTGCCACTAGTGTCTGTAATCCCACCTGGGCACAGCAAACTTCAGACCTCACATCACAGTATCTGTGTGGCACTCGGACCTGCCCTACCTGTGCCCCTCACCCCGTCCTTTTCCTCATTTTGTCAGACGGTGAAAGAGTTCTCTGGAAATCAATGAGCTGTCTGCAGCTTGGTGATGTGGCATTTAAATGGTACACAAGTGGCAAGTGGCTTGGCCAGTCAAGGTGGGCCATCACTTCCAGGCCCTGAATGCTGGCATCCAGTATGTTCCCTGCTGGTCTGGGCTTGTTGTCAATGCCAGTTTAGTCAGAAATGTGACCCTCAAGGCCACACTGGCCTGTCTTGTATACGTTGGGGGCCAGGAACCCCCTCAGTCCACAGCAACATGGCACACAGACAGTGACCCTCAGCTCAGACACACCCTGACGATGGCACTCTGAGGTCATTCTGCAGAATCTGAAGACACACAGCTTAGGTGATGAAGGACAGGCAGTCCAGAAGGTTCTGGAGTTTGGACAGAAGGGGACATGTGTCCTGGATGAATGGGGGAGATACACGTCACTTGGGGATGAGGTGGGTACCACTGCCCGCTACTCAACTGCTCAAAGCTCCACAGGCAACTGACTTTTTAAGAAAGTTTGTTATCAGATGCAGCCCACCACAAAGTGGACATTCTGGATCTCTGGGAGTGGACAGCATCACAAAAACGTGAAGACAAAGGAAAAGGAAAAAGCAGAGAGACCCCCTGTGTTGATCGTGAGTTGTGTCAGTTTGGGTGGGCTTAGTGTTCACCATAGTTAATATGTTGGGGGCTTGCTGACATCGGTGACCTTTCTCCAGGTTAAGAGGATTGTTGACCATAAATGATACTGGTGACCTGTTGTCCAGTTTTGGGGTCTCAGTGTGCACCACCATTAACTAATGGTGACAATGGGTGAAGTTGAGAGCCCAGTGACCACCAGGGTAAGTAGTCACTTCCACCATATTGGAAGCTTAGTGACCACCAGTATGAATGGTGACCTGCATTGAGCTATGGGGCTAATGAAGACCTTGGTGGTCAGTGACTCCCAGGTTTAATAACAATCTGTATCAAGTAAGGGGGGCTCAGAGTCCTCGGTCAGGTTGTAGGGGTCCATTGACCACAAATGTTAATAGAGACCTGCAGTCAGGTTTGGGGCCTTCGTGACCACCAGTATGAATGGTGACCTGCATTGAGCTGTGGAGCTAATGAAGACCTTGGTGGTCAGTGACTCCCAGGGTTAACAGTAATCTGTATCAAGTTAGGGGGACTCAGAGTCTACAGTGATGTCCAGTCAGGTTTTGGGGGTCCATTGACCGCTAATACTAATTGTGACCTGCAGTCTGGTTTGGGGCCTTAGTGACCACCAGTATTAGCAGTGACCTGTGGTCAAGCTGAATGGTCAGTGACAACAAGTATTAATAGGGACCACTCAGAGACCACCAGGGTTAACAATGACCTGGATCAATTTAGGGAGTTAATGACCACCAGGGTTAATAGTGATCACAGTCAAGTGAGGGGGTCTCAGAGTCCACAGTGACATCCAGTCAGGTTATGGGGGTTCATTGACCACTAATGTTCATTGTGACCTGCAGACCACCAGGGTTAATGATAACCTGGGTCAAGTTAGAAGGTCAGTGACCACCAAGGGTTATAGTAATCTGTATCAGGTTAGGGGGGCTCAGAGTCCACAGTGACGTCCAGTCAGGTTACGGGGGTTCATTGACCATAAAACATTGATAGGGGCCTGCGGTCCAGTTTGGGGTATCAATGAGCCGTAATGTTATAGTGACCTGCATCAAGATGTGAAACTCAGAGACCCCTGGGGTTAGTGATGACTAGTAGTTCAATTTGGGGTCTCATTGATCCCCATTAAGTTGTAGGGGGGCTCAGTGACCACAGTGACCTGCAGGTGACCATGAATGTTGATGGTGACCTTCAGTCAGTGACCACTAGGACATAGGGTCATCTGCAGTCTGATTTGGGGCCTAAGTGACCGTCAGTATTAATTATGATTTGAGGGGTCAGTGACCACCAGGGTCAAGTAAGGGGGTTCACTGCCAGACAGTAATTGACACTCACTCCAGTGGGTGTCAGGTGGAAGTGGACATTGTGACTGCTAATGTTAGCAGGGGCCTGTAGCCCAATTATGTGGTCACTGTGGCCCTCAAACTCCTAGTGACCTGCAGACTGTCCATGATAGCCTAAGAGAAGAGGGGCATTAGTGAGCCCTGGCCCCCTGGTCATTTAAGGGGCTCAGTGAAGACATTAGACCTTTTAGTCTACTTCCAATGAATACGGAGAGTGACCACAATGATTTATAGTGACCTTTAGTGGAGATGTGGTGACTGCTAATCTCAAGAGTCACCAGTAAGCCAGTCAGGGACCTCAGTGGCCACTTCCATAGTCCCACAGAACTGAGCGTGGCATATAAAATGATTGAAGGATTACAAAGAAGCAGAGTCAGTGGGCCTACAAAGGACAGGGGGCACCCTGAGCACTATTGCCAGTCTAGATGGTATCACCACCTCAGGTTCTTGTGCCCTCCAGTTAAAGATGACCCAAGTGGTCAGGTGAACCAAATGGCAGGTCAAATGGTAAGAAATCTGGAGCCAAAGAGGGCACCCCACCTTAACTGCACTTGGTGACTGTCACCACAATAAACAGGACAGCTGGCGCTACCCACCACACAGTGTGTCCGCATGTGACCTGCGTGAGAATCAGCGAGTGCCCCCCTGCATCAGCGGGGTGATAACAAACACGATTTATAAAAAGCTAAATTTATCCTGGGCTCTGTCCAGAAGGGAAGCTGGGAGCCTGCGGAGATCGGAGCGCCATGACAAGCACGATAAAAAAAATCATTTCCTGCTAGAAAGCGATGGCGTCACAGGCGGGCGTCCGTGGCGAAGCTCCTCCGCTGCATGAGAGTGTCCTGCAGTGCCATCCGGAGCACCAGCCTACTCTTTGTGGCGTTCACTAGCAGGCATTGGCTCCGGAGCTCTGGGCAGACTTCAGTCTTGCAGACTCACCCACTGGGGCATCTCCTGGGCACTCTCACACTGTGTAACGTTTGTGGCCCCATAATGGCCTTGCATGTCAGAGGTCCATGGATCCTAAACTGGGTATCACAATCCTGACATCCCCTCATTCAGGTTCCTATTTAGGGGTCATCAGTCTATTGACATTAGCATCACCCAGTCAGCTGTCACTTACAGAATCACCCATCCAGTTTGGCGCCAACTGTTCCAGTGGGGTGGGGCATACAAAGACCCACAGGAGGGTCCCCATTACATAAGGTGATCACAAGCCTCACTGGATGTCCCTGATAGTGACTTGCTGTAGCCCCCCTCACCAGAACAGACTCATGCAGCAGGGTGTCACTTGCACAGACTCACCAAAGAGGCTTTCGTCCAGACAGAGTCCCCCAGTGGACTGTCACCCGCCCACATACTATGGGTGGGGAGCCAAACGTGTCTTGAGCCAGTATGAAGGGGTCTCCTGTTGGGTGCCCATTATGTAGATGTGTTATACTGGGTGTGATCTGCCGCTGACTCTTCCCCAAGTAGGGTCTCCATTATGATTTAATCAACTTCACCAGCACCTAAAGACTTGTCCCCTATGGTGTCACCTGTATGGGCTCTCCCACTGTGTGTCCTCTTTGTAGACATATGTCACAGGGTGTGACCAACACTGACTAACCCAGTGCATTGTGGGATGTCCGCAGTACCGACTCACTCCAGGACACACTTATGTCACCCAGTAGAATTTCCCTTGAAGGTGGGCACTGACACTGTTTGCCCACCATGGTGGCACCATATTAGGCACAGCCCTCTCTTTCCTCCTCCATTCTGCGCCCTCGAGTGTGTTGAGCCCAACGTGTTTCCACTTGATACTTGAACTCCCGTCGGCGACTTTTGATCGCAAATCATAATCAATCATCGTGAAAATGGACCCTTAATGAGCCCAATGTTGTCGCAGCCATGCCAAAGAACAAATGTTCCGTGAAATGGTGATTTTATGAGGGCCTCTAATTGCTGCCCGCCTGTAACCTGCCGAGTGCCCTTGAGGTGGTGATTAATTTCCCCAGCTTTTCTCATGGGCATCGCTACACAGCCGTGCCGAGTGATGGGCGTCTTTCTTAATTTTAAGCAGGGTATGAAGCAGAAAGCAAGCATCCATCTTAATTCACCTGTCCTGTGGTGGCAGTCATGGCACTTATTGCTTTGTATCGGGTGGTATGCCATAGACAATCAACAACTGGACTTTGTGCCCTGGTCATCTGCTCACCCTCTGGTGTCTTCACTCCACCTGTTACCCATCCATTGATCACCCAGTCCAGTTTTCTGTCTGCTTCTATAGTCATGTGCCCATTCATTTGCCCACTCTGCCATTCTGTGGTCATCAACATTTAATTTCTGCCCATCTAGTGGTCCTACTAATCTTTCACCAATGCTTGGATCTGCCCGGGTTGCCATCTCTGCACACTTCTCTTGCCATGTAGCTGTATTTCTGTCTAGTGCCACCCTGTCCATTCCATGTCTACTCATATTAAACTGGTTTGATTCTGAGCCACAGTACTAACAAGTGCTCAATGGGCATGCCCATGTAGCGGTACCACTCTGCCCAAGAATGTTTATGGGCATAACTGATTTTTTCCCTGTTAAGTCACTCTCCCCAAGGTGACTGACCGCTGATTTAACATCCCTTTCCACCTTCTTCTGAGCCTCACATGTTGCCCATTGTATTCCTGTGCCAGGGTGAGAGAAACTGGCATGGATGGAAGATTAAAGTAGTAGAGGAAATTGCAATGGGCATCTGCTGCATTAAGGTGCATCTGGCATCAGGGGCCAGTGGGGTGTGATGTTTCTGGTGAGGATTCTTGGGGTGGCGCCTCATTTATCCAAATCACATAGATGTACCTGCTGGAGATGTGGGTACAAAAATTACAATTGGCATCATAGAGAAATATCCAAATATCGAGGTCCATATCTTAGGAAGATGAAATATAAATTTTAGGAAATCACTCAGAATGGACTTGGAGTACAAATAAGTTGAGGACCCAGGGTCAAAACTAATCTAACGACGTACCCCCTCAGCCCTTGGAGGGCATCAGTGACCCGTCTTCTGACAAAGTCATTCTGGAGGATCTTAGTGGCACTACGTTAGAGAATGAAGGACAGCTGGTGAGGAAAGTTCTGGAACAGAAGGAAAAGCAGGAAACTTCTAGTTTAGGAAGGTCCTACAATGGGGGGCCAAGCAGAAGATCGTTACTCGACCAGAAGGTGGGCACTGCCCACTTCTTACCCCCTCAACATCCTGCTGACATGTTGGATTGGCATAAAGCTAGTGGGGGTGTGAGGTCAGACTGTGGACCCTCACTCAAGTTAGGGGTCTCAGCGTCCTTTACTCAGATTATGGGCCTCAGTAACCAATAATAGTGACCGGGAGGTTAGTAACGTCTGGCCATGATAGACATATGAGATGACACCAGTGTGACCCCAATGACCTTCCTACAGGTTAAGGGGTTTCATTGTCCACCAGTGTTGATAATGACTGACCAGCAGAGTTAGCTACTTTGGGCAGTGTTAGTGAAAATGTAGACATATCAGTGACCTCCAGTCAAGTTGGGGGCTTCAGTGCCCACCAGTGCGAACAATGAGCAGGCAATAAAGTGGCCATCACTATTAGTGACATTTGTCACGTTAAACAGATCAGTGACCACAAGTGTTAGCAACATTTGGTCTATTTAGACCACCAATATGAAGGCTGGGGTCCTCAGTGACTACCAAACATGTAGTGACCACCAGATAAGTGACATTTGGTCAGAGAGATTGTTGGTAATCTTCAGTCAGATTGGGGCCTCAGTGACCACCGGTTTGAGTCACTAGACAGTATGACGATCACCAAGGACAGCTCAGTGACCGTGGCCGGGTTAGGGTCCTCAGTGACCACCAGTTTCAGAAGTGACCAATAAGTACAGTGACCTCCAGTGTTAGTGACATTTGGTTATGTCAGATAGATCAGTGACCACCAGTGCAAGCAGTGACCCTCAGTCAGGTTACGGTCATCAGTGACTACTAGTTTAAGAAGTGACCAGGCCCTGTAGTGACCACCAGTGTTAATAGTAACGGGGCAGTACAGTGACCACTGGTATTAGTGAAATTAGAAAAGCTAGAGAGATGAGTGACCACACGTGATAAAGGTGACCATCACGCAAGGTGCTCAGTGACCACTGCGGTTAAAAGTGACAGTCACTCAAGTCAGAGAACTCCGTGGCCATCAAATGGGGGGCTCAGTGACTACAAATATTAAAGGTTATCAGCACTCGGGGGCTCAGTGATGACCAATATTAAAAGTGACCCTTGGTTAGCTCCATGATGACCAGTATGAATAATGGTCTGTGGTCAGGGGGCTTTGTAACCTCCGGTGTTACCCAATTGGAGGGCTCAGTGACCCCCAGTGCTGATAATGACCCCCAGCTCTCGTCAGGTTGGCTTGATGGAAAGAGAAAGGTCCTTCATTGTGTATAGTGCCTTTCTGTAGTGACCACCATCCTTTGTGTTTGGGGTCCTGTACTTTGACCACTTGTCTTCAGGTCTGTCATGAGTCACGTTCATGCCCGCGACTCAGTGGTCTCCTCAGTAGCCGGCTGGCGTGTCTGGCTAGATGCCCACCGGCTGTGTTCCAGAACTATTCTGGATACTAACCTGGAGACTCGGTGGTCTCGTTCTTCTCCAGGCCTGGATGTGTGCCTTCTGTTACCTGAGAGGGGCTATTGATGTGGCTCAGAGACTGGCACACCTGGGCTCTAACCATAAATTGTACCCCCAAGGTCTTCAATTCATCTGACTCTTCATCTGGGCACTTCCAACTCAGAGGGGCTTTTGTTTGGCGCCTCTCCTTGCCTCTGATCCAGTTGCTGTGCTCGGAAAGCGGCCCCCCGCTGGGCTTTTCCAAAGTATGATTTGTCACGGAACTCGTTTTACAGTCCCCAGGAGTCGATGAAAAACATCTGTGAGTCCTGCAAACAGCAAACAGTCAGAATTCGGCAAATGAAAGGGCAGCTCTGCCCGCCTGGCAGACACACCTGCCAACTGCAGCAGCCATCCCATGGTGGCCAGTGCCATTAGGGTGACTGGACACAGTGTGAGAAGGAGTGCCAGAGCTATTGGAAGTGGGCTGTTGGGCTGCAGCTGAACAGCCGAAGTGACAGTGTGTTCCCTGTTGGCGAGCTCACTGGCATGGAGTGGGCGTTGGCACCTCCAGGGGGAGCTGAATCTTCATCCTGTGTGACCTTCATCATCAGGGAGAAGTCACTGTGATGGGCTGGCACCCCCTCCCAGACTGTTACTTGTGTTGCACAAGGCGATGCCATAGAGAAAGAAATGGGGTGGGCACCCGGAGGCTGTTTGGAGCCCAGTTACACAAAATAAGACACCCACTCCGGACTCCACTGGGCACTTGAATTACTGCTTGCTGGAAGACTCATCTTGTACAACAGTGGTGAAGAGTACCCATAACACGGTACCCCCACCTGGTGATGATCCTGGGGGGCCTAAGTCCATATGGTGCCAGCAGTGGGATCTGGCAGAAACTGAATTACTACTTCCTGACAGACCCTCAATTGAACCTTAGAGATGAGTGGGACCCTAAAACTGTGCTCCCAGCCCACATGGTGTGCTACTAAACTCACTGACTGACCCTCACTTGTGGTGTATGGGACCCCAACACTGTGCCACCACCTGCACCGTCCTTGTCATCTGGCAGTCATCCTGGGCTTAGCTCTGTATGATGTTGGAGATGGGATCTGCCAATGTACCCCTTGAAATGCCACTAACTGCCAGAGCCTGTGGTGATTGAGACCCCCAACACTGACACACCCCCCAGGATTTTCATTGCCAGACGGGTGTTACCACGGTCTAAGCTCCATGTGGTGGCAGTGGTCAGAACTGTCAGTGTGACAATTAAATAACCAGTCGCTTCCAGACCCTTCTTCATACCCTTGAGGTCGACGAGCCCCCCAACACTTTGCCTATTAATACCTTCCAGCTGGAGATGACCCAGGGTCTAGCTTCATATGATGTCAGCGGTGGGATTCGGTGGTGTTGTATTTAAATTACCCTGTGCTGGTTAACCCTCGTTTACACCAGAGAAGTGAGTAGGACCCTAATGTTGTGTCCCCTCAGCCTCTTCATTGTCACCTCGTGATGATCCCGGTCATAACTCTGTGTGGTGTCAGTGGTGGGATACGACAGTGTGCTACTTGAATGACACCGCTCACTTGTACCATAGAGATGAGTGGGACCCCCAAAACTGTGCCTGCACATGCTCTTCATTGTCATCTGATGGTGATGCTGGTCCCAGCTCAATATGCTGTGTATGGTGGGGTATGCCAGTGTGACACTTAATTTACCATTTGCTGCTGCCAGACCCTGGTTCATACCCTAAAGGTGAACAGAATGCTTAAAAATGTGCCCACCAAAGTTTTACATTGCCAGCTAGTGGTTTACTGTGTGCCAGTAAACCCCTTGCTAGTACCCAGAGATGAATGGTATGCACAGCACTGTGCCCAGCAAACCTTTTCATCTCCAACGGGTGGTGACTCTGCACTTACTTCAGGTCCATATGAAAGCAATCCGAAAGCGTGGCACTTGAATTACCCCTTGCCAGTGAACCCTTGCTGGTACCATTGGTGTGAGTGAGACCCCCACAGTCTCTTCATTCCCAGCGGGCGCCAACCCTGTGCCCAGCTCCATATGGATGGTGTAAGCGGTGGGATCACCACTTGTGACACACGTTTTGTTTTATTTTGCTAGCGGAGGAGAATGTGAAATTCTGCCGCCCCCCGCCTCAAGCCCCACTGGGAACGCTAGTGGATCGGACGAGCGGGGCATCACGTCGGGATGCGTTGGGAATGCTAATGTGCCTCCGTTTTCCTTCGGAGCGTTTGTGCAGATAATCATTTCCTGATGGATTTGGGGTAAATGCAAGCAGATTCAGAGGATAATTGAAGCGGGGGGCTCCTTTGAAGAGGCCCACTCTGGCATGCGCAGGGATTTGGGAGCCTGTTGATGTTGGAGCCAGCACACAGCCTGGGGGGCTTATGAAAATGAGACCAAGCACCGGTCACCTCACCAACCCTGAATTGTGTCATTCTTGGCACCTTTGATGGCCAAAGTGAATGAAGCCCTGGGTATTAGTGCCAAGAATAGCTGGCATCAGCCTCCTGGCTGCCAGTCCCATCGGTGGGCTTTACCTGCTCTTTCCTTAACTTGGTAGAGGTAACAATTGAAAAAGGTTAGGGGGCCAGGGTGTGGACCAGAGGGCCAGTTGTGCCCGTCCTAATGCCCAGTGGGAATGGAGGGGCTGCCTTATTCTATCCTGATGGTGGGCTAAAGAGAAAAGTAAGGAAGGGCAAATCTCGATCCACCAATGTCTCGGCTTCCTTTTTTCCCAACATGAACGCTTTGTGCTGCCCAAAAGGAAATGCCAGTCCACCAGAAAAACAACATTCCATGAAACGCGAAGAAGGGGACTTCAGTTTCAGGTGCCTTTCAAGCCCCTCTGATTGGAACACTTGTGAAAACACAGGTGGGTAGTAAGCCCCCCACCCCTCCAAAGACCACACCCTCGTCTGCCATCCAAGTGAGCCTGTCACTTCACCTACCTGATCAAACAGAGGTGCAATATGAAGGCCTGTGAAAGGCGCTATTTAAGGCTCATTATAGAAGACGCTCTGACACGTCACCCGCTAAATCAGGCACAAATTTCAGACTCTGAAATTTGTCATGATGGTGCCCAGGCAGCCTAAAAGCTCTAGTGCTCTGCGTTTAATTGGCTGTCTAACTGCTGAGGTGGCTTTGCCCTGACTGTGCCACTTTCTGTCAAAGACTTAATTAGTCAGTCCAGACTCGGGGTGTGTGTGTGCCATTCTATCGGCTGGCATCCCATCCAGGGTTGATCTTAGTCTTCAGCTTCTGACATCACCAACCCTGCAATGGAAAAGTGATGGCTGGATTCTGTGGTGGTCTCCAGTAAACTGGACTCCATAAGCTGCAGTGTTTTATATGAGGTGACGTCTCATTTAGAATGTCACCTCACACATGTAGTCATACACGATGGTGCTCATGTAAGGCACTATATACAGCTTACCCCCCACCCTCATGGTATTTACACCATGGGCTCGGTTATGATGCATGGTGACCAACATTTTCATAAGGAGATGGCTGTGCAAGGAGCTATATAATGGCAATGGGTCATTGTTAATCTCCATGAGCATGGGAAAGGCGCTATATAAATAAAATGTATTATTATTATTATCAGCCCTTTGTGGTGGTGTCACCACTTAGAGTGACATTTTAAGCAAATTGGGACATGAAACACTTTGTGTAAGGTGAAATATCGTTCCGAATTTCTGGACATACGATCCACAAAACTGATCATGTAAGGCACTATATACAGATGGGTCCGCTTAACGAGGACAACAGTAGAGGGCCTTTATGTCAGGTGCCAGTTATGATGTCACCAGGCGTGACAACACACAGTTCACCCTGTAAGGAGCTCGATGATCATTTAGCACCATGAACTCCTGGTGAAGTGCTGCTGGACCCCTGAGCCTGACTTCCTCAACCTCTTTGGCCCACCTCAGCCAGTCCGTCTGCTGACCCTCATCTGCACATCTTCATTCAAACCGATCTGTCCTGACTGCTGGCCCTCATTTAACACCCACTACACTCCTTGTGACCTGTGGACCTCTGACCATCATGCCTTCATCCTGAATGACCACTTCATCCCAACCTCAGATGATCTAATGACCACAGTCCACACTTAGATGATCTGCTGCTGACCACTGATCCTTTCTTCTACATCCTAAATGACCTCCACATCTCATTCTTGGCACCTTTGATGGGCAAAATGAATGAAGCCCTGGGTATTAGTGTCAAGAATAGCTGGCATGAGCCTCCTGGCTGCCAGTCCCATCGGTGGGCTTTAGCTGCTCTTTCCTTAACTTGGTAGAGGTAACAAATAAAAAGTTAGGGGCCAGCGTGTGGACTCACTTCATTCAGCCTGCAAACATCCGCCCTCCTCATCTTCACCATGATTGGCCACTACATCCCATGTGAGCCACCCTGCTGACCACTGACCCACCACTTCTTCATCACCCAACTGCTTATCCTCATTTGTTCAGTTTCATTCAGCTTCTGTCCACTGCTGACCCGTATTTCTTCACATTTTATTCCAGGTATAGCTGACCAGTGGCCCACCCTCACTTCTTCCTCCCAAATGCCCACTACATCCCACCTGAAGCAGCCTACTGACCACTGAAGCTCTCATCTTCACCCTGAATGACCACTAAATCCCATATCACCCAGCCTACTGACCAATGACCCTCCCTTCTTCCTCCTGAATGACCACTAAATCCCATATCGCCCAGCTTGCTGACCACTGACCCTCACGTCTACCATCCCTGGGTCCTGACTGGACACTGGTGACCTTTGTACAGAGATTCCCAGGGTCCAGTCAGGTGATGTTTTGGAGGGTGGGTTGGCCGATGTTCCTCATACCTTTCCCTGCGCACCCACGGTGGGACACGCCAAGTGTCCGTCGCTTCCTGCCATTGTTCTCGGGCACAAGCAGCGCCTGCTAAAAATGGCTTTTTGTTTCAGCACTTGCTTCCTGACCCCGATGGCTCTCAGGGGGCCGCACACAAACAGGAACCGAGGGACTCGAATGCGGAGGGCCAAGGGCGTGTGCTTCCCCCCGACGCCGGACGAGGGACAATTTCTCAATGAACTCTCACTGAGTGACCTCATGCTGCCCATTGACAATGGGGGTGAGGGCCAGCAGGGGGCAGTGCAGAGGCGTCACTGGACTTGGCTGACCTTTGCCCCTTTCTCTCTTGCTGCCCACTCATTTGCCTTGACTGACCACTGACTGCCACTTTTTACACTCAGCCCATTTGCTGACTGCTACTGTCACACCCTTTGCTGACTACTGACTGTCCCTAAGTCACTCACTGACCACACGCTCACTTCACTGATCGTGTTTGGCCCTTGCTGGCCATTGCTGACCACTTCCTTCTGCCACTCTGACCTTCCTTCATCTCTCCGCCTGACGATTATTAACTGTTGGCTGCCCAACTGACCCACAGGGCACCACTGCAGTTCATTTCTATTTCAGATTGACCTTCTTGTGTCCACCACATGCCCAGGAAAAACACTTCAGATTAAAAGCTGAGGGTTGCCATGGTGTTCTTAAGCAATGGCCCCTGTGCCCATCCAGCATGTGCCATCCTAACTGGGCACAGCGGAGTTTTCGAATAGTCATTGTTTTTTATAACTACCGTAGTGGACACAACAGATGACCATCAATGGCATGAATAGATGGCCCTCCAATTCAAGGTCATGCCAAGGTGCTATTTTAAGAGGACCAAGTAAAATTTCCAGACGGTCAGAAAAAGGTTCTAAAGTGTCCTGCCCACCATCTCCTGATTAAAGATGCAGTATAGTAGACTCTGTGACTGTGTCCCAATGTAGAGGGGGACAAGGCTGCCATACCATTTGGTGTCCTTCAGTTAATAGGAAGATGGCTGCTGTGACTGGGCAAACATGGCTCTCCATGTGGGGACACTGCATGCAGGGCTCAATCTGCTGATCACTCATCTTTGCAGCCTGTCACAGTGACCGTGGGCAGTAGGCTTCTTTGAACCCGGGCTATCTGGATACACAGGGCATTGCACGTTGCACTTTGGTCTTGAGCGCCATCACCTGGATATCATAAGGCATGTAGTAGTGAAGTTATCAGACTGAGGGGCACAGGGTGTCCAGTTTGGGGGTGTGAGGTCACTTTCTCTCCCAAGCTCCTGTCATTCTGCCAAACCAGCCCACCTCCCCCCACCAGCACATGTTGTTGCCTCAAATCCCCCCACACCACCACCACCTTAAAGGCTGAGGACTGGCGGTCTACTGGACTGACAGAGGGGTCACTCACTGACGTCTGTCGTCACCCTGCCCAGCAGAGAGGAAATCCTCCGGGCAGGGTCATGTTTACCTGTCAGAGGGCAAAGATTTACGGCACATCCAGGGCTTGCCATGACAGCCCCCCAGGGGGGCCGGCCACTTGTCTGGAGCGGTGAGAGCCAACGTCCAAGGAAGGAAGGAGAAATGGAAAAGGGATGGCTGTGTGAATGGCGCTGGGCAGAGGGAGTGACCGGCCGGACGTCCACTTGGAACTTGACTCAGAGATGGGAGCAGAAGACGCCACGCCGGTGACTTTGATTAAACCGCTGACCTCTCATTCAGTTGTTTGTGAGACGTTAGGTGGGCGCCCAGAACTTGCCAGGCCTTGAAGCTCAGGGTCCAAGGGGACCTCTAATGGAACTTGACCAGGACCACCTTGGAACAGATCTGAAGATTGGGGGTCCTCCAGAACGTCATTCGTGTCCTTACAACTGCTAAACTGAAGGCCAAGGCAGGACGTCATCTGCTGTGTCTCTGCTGCCCTCCGACTCTGAAGTCCTTATGCCAGGTGCCCCCCACCCCACACCCTGGAGTGAAGCTCCATGATAAAGAGCACAAGTGCGGGCATGGAAGTGACCACCAGCGGGTTCTTGGTGGTGGGCACAGCAGTATTGAGAATCATATGTGAGGCGGGGGGCCTACTTGAGCATGAAGCTCCTATCACATAACTCAATAAGGGGGGGCTTCAACAGCCCAGTGACCCCTCAACACCCCCATCGTAGCCCACAGTACATGATGAGTGCAGAACTGCTGGAAGCACACCTGAATGTCAATAGGGGGGCTCTTTGTATTGTCAGCAATGCCAGGGTGACTGACCCCTTCACCACTCCAGCAGGCCCCCTGTAGTTTACTGTGCGTGGGGATCAGAGTGTGCCCCCCCAAACGCTAAATATCACTTAGAAGATGGCTGCCCAAACTCCCAGACCAGAGTACTGAGATTAAGGTGGGAATGGATGAGCTCTCTGTAGCCCCCTTTAGCCCCCCCCCACACCAGTGCACTGTGTATAGAGATTGGGGGGGTCTGTTTGCTCACCCACACCCCCACCCTGTGTGTTGAAATTGAGGAGTGAACAGCTGAGCCTCCTGTAACCCCCCCTTTAATACCCCGTGGTGGGGGGGCAGTGTTATGGAGCTGAGGGCTGACTATCCCACCCCCCCCTGTTGTATCCCCCCATGCGGCTCTAAATTTTGGTTATGAGAACTGAAAGGCTGAACCTGCTGTAACCGCTGCATACTGTTAAATGTGTGTGAATCATAGGGGGGCTAGGGCTTGAATCCCCCCCGGTATTCTACACGGGCCCCTTTAAACCTTATATTAGTTTCCTGAATTTTGAGATTAAAGCTGAGCCCCCTTTAATTTCTCCCCCACCTCCAAAATTCACTTTTATGGAAAGCAGGGGGTCAAGTTCTAGGGCTCTCAGTCCCCCCATACCACCCATCGACCCACCTAATATCTTCCAGGGGGTTCTGTGTTTGAGATTTTTGAATGGTTCTCATTAATAACCAATTAATTAATAATGCACCTCATATATAAACCCTTGGCACATATTTTTAGGAAGTCACTGCGTACTGGAGAGATTCCGAAGGACTGGAAAATGGCAAATATCATCCCATTATATAAAAAAGGTGACAGGGCAGATCAGAGCAACTAGAGGCCAGTAAGCTTAATGGGTATCACAGGAAAATTAATGGAAGGAATTATTAAGGAGAAGATTGAGCAACACATGGCAAGGACAGGACAGTCAGCGTGGGTTCAGAAGAGGGAGGTCGTGTTTTACTAACAGGCTGGAATTCTATGAGGAGGCAACAAAAGGATACGAGGAGAGAGGAGCAGATGAGATGATTGATGTGGACTTTCAGAAAGCGTTTGATGAGGTGCCACATGAGAGGTGGGCATCAAACTAAAAGAAGTGGCAGTTCAGGGTGATGTTTTTAGATGGGTGCAGAATTGGCTCAGACGCAGGAAGCAGAGGGTGATGGTGCGAGGAACCTCATCAGAACTGGCCGATGTTAAGAGTGGTGACCAGCAGGGGGCAGTGCGGGGGCCGCTGCTATTTTTAATATATATATATAAATGATTTAGATAGGAATATAAGTGACAAGCTGGTTAAATTTGCAGATGATACCAAGATAGGTGGATTAGCAGATAATTTGGAATCCGTTATATCATCACAGAAGGACTTGGACAGCAGACAGGCTTGAGCAGATTTGTGGACGATGAAATTTAATGTCAGTAAATGTAAAGAATTACACATAGGAAGTAAAAATATTAGGTTTGAATACACAATGGGTGGTCTGAACATCGAGAGTCCACCTAATGAGAAGGATTTAGGAGTCGTAGTGGACTCAACTGCCAGGCAGTGTTGAGGAGCCTTTAAAATGGCTAACAGACTGTCATGTTATATAGCGCCTTGATGTGTGGAGTACAAGTCACAGGAGGTTCTACTCAGGCTTTATAACACACTGGTGAGGCCTCATCTGGAGTACGGGGGGGCATTTGGGGTCTCCAGGCTACAAAAAGGACACAGCAGCACAAGAGAAGGTCCAGAGCTAAGTGACTCGGCTGATTCGGGGCTACAGGGGATGAGTGATGAGGAAAGATTAAAAGAGCTGAGCCTTCACAGTTTAAGAAAAAGAAGATGAAGAGGAGACCTGACTGAAGTGTTTAAAATGATGAAGGTTATTAGTCCAGTGGATCAGACGGTGACTTTAAAATGAGTTCATCAAGAACACGGGGACACAGTTGGAAACTTGTGAAGTGTAAATTTTGCACAAACATTAGGAAGTGTTTCTTTACACAAAGAACGATAGACACTTGGAATAAGCGACCAAGTAGTGTGGTGGACAGTAAGACGTTAGGGACTTTCAAAACTCGACTTGATGTTTTTTGAAGAAATAAGTGGAGAGGACTGGCGAGCTTTGTTGGGCTGAATGGCCTGTTCTCGTCTCGAGTGTTCTAATGTTCTGATGTTCTAATTTATTAATTATTAATTGGCTTTGGTTTCCATTACCCCCTTGGCCCCCAAGTACTGCATGCTGGATACAGAGTTGGGGCTGCTCATCACCCAATAATCCAATTTCAAGCCCCCTCATGTGGCTCTGTGTTTAGGGTTCAGGGAGCTCTGCACCCCACCATAATCCTCTCTTAACCCCCTCATTAACCCCAATGAGTTTCTGTGTATTGGGATCAAGACAACCAGCAAACCCCCACGGTCCCCCCACTTTAACAGCCCCTTAAGAGTGTTCTGTTATTTTGGATTCAGGGTCTGGTTGTTGATCCCCATAACTACCTTAACAGCCCCCCACCACCACCACCAATAACTCTGGCTCCTTTTTTTGGGATTAGAGAGTTGACATTTGAAACCCTGCACTTACCCCCCGAAACCCCCGGCCCCCTGACACAGCTCATTAGGAGGATTTTGCCCCCCTATAGCACCTTTTAAAAACATCCCATCAGTTTTTCTGTTTATTGAGATCAATGATTTGAGGTTGACCCCTCCCACTCCCCCTGTCAACCCCCCTAAAAGTTTCCTTGAGGGGGTCTGTATATTGTGATTTGCACCTGAATGTTTTCACAGATTACCCGCACTCCATCATTACCCCCACTTCTCCGTACAGTGTGATTAGGCTGCTTATGGCTGCCATCCCATAACCCTTCCTAACCCCCTTCCCATGAAGCCCCCCACTGAACTTTATACTGCATTTGTATCAGACCGAGACCCCCCCAGCGCCCTCCCCACCTCAGGAGGCTCCACCCATTATACTCACAAAGCTGTCGGCTCAGCAGCAATAGGAGTGCAGCCCCCCTGAGCTGCAAATCACCCTCTTCAACTGACTGGTGGTCTCCAATCAGGTTAGCGCCGATTAGCGTCATACGTGCCGAATGCTCCCTCCTCAATGAAGGCACTTCTCAGGTTCAAAGAGAAAGCGCTTAAGTACAACAATAAACAGAGTGATTACCAGGGCATGGAAATGACCGCCGCGGTCAGGGGTCACACTTCCTTCACTGGTTTCTGTGCCCTTAGGATATGACGTCCAACTGACGGTCTAAGCAGCCCACCCCCTAGGCTGGGGCAAAGGCCATTTTCAGGAAACTTCATGGAAAACACTTTAAAAGGGGACGCTCAGGTCAGATGGGCACAGTTAGGAGCTTTGGTGGGCACTCGGGCACCACTATGTCACCAGCAGGCAGAAATGTTAACTGCAGAAGCAAATGGGAGAAACTCCTATAATGTTACAGAGACTGTGCTTTATAGCGCCTTTATCACAGCCCAGACAGAAACATGAGGTGACCGGTGTGACACGAAGGCTGCTGAGGTACAAAGTGTCTACTTAGGTGGGTATTGAGAGTCATTGCACTTTGGTAAGTGGCCATTAAGCAAGAATGACTGGCATACTGGGGTGGCTGAGGCCAGTGGTCATTGCACCATGGCTGTTGGGCACAAGTCTAGTAAGTCCAGTTTATAGGCTGGCAAACTAGAGTGATTGAGGGTCATTTTCAGAGGTCACTTAGGCCAGTGGTCCTCTTTCCATCACTGCGTCAGCTGACTGTCAACCCTGCCAGTCACTGAAAAGCTAATAGCATCTCAGACCACAGTTAAGAGGGACTGGCATAATAAAGCCAACAGCTAACATCTTCTGCCATCACGGTCAGGATGGAGGTCCTGAGGTCCATGGAGACAAATCAGTGGTGCCATCACCTGCCAGTTCAGAGAGCAAAGAGGGTTAATGCTTCTTTATAAAATCTAAAGGACTTCCATCATTAAAGGCGCTATATTAAAACACCATTACCACGAGCAGTGATGTAATAAGTGGGCTTTGACCCTCAGTGTCCCCTCAGTGCCACCCCTGGTGGCATTTCTCACAAGCTGCCGGCCCAGGATGTCTTCAGATCTTGTGGAATTTCTTGGAGTGTTGGGCAAATGCCCACCGTTGCCCAGCTCTCCATGAACTGGGGTCGCGACCTGACTTGTTTTCAATGTAAATGCCGTATCACTAGAAATCCATTCCAGATGTGCACTGGCAAGGTCAAAGTCGAGTTAGGGTCACCCCTACGTGTCGGGTAGCGTAGCCCACTTGAGATCAGGCAGCCCTGTCAGTCTGGATTAATTCCAGCCTCAACCCCCCGATGTTGATGAGGAAGATGAAGACGGCGGCGCCACACATCTGCTAGTCATGAGAAGCACGCCCAGATGTTTCCAATAACGTCTCTCGTTATTTAGAAATGGCACGGCACTCACAGCTTTCGCCAGGCTGCTTCTTCTAGCAACAAGGCCCTCGTCGTTCTCCCTGTTCGGTGAGGCATTCGACCCGGCATTTCACTCAGCACTTGGCGAAGCAAACTAAACAAGCAGAAGTCGCCCCAGCAAGACCCACGTTGACAGGTTTATGAAGACAGATAGGGTGGGAGGGGCACAGGGGGCAGTGAGGCTCCACCTCGCCAGCCATTGAAGAAGGGTGGGGAGATCAGTACCAGACACCGGGGTGAAAGCATGGCATGGCTGAGCTACAGTAACAGGGTAAAATATGTACCACAAACCCAATTAAGTGTGGTACTGATGACCACAGGCATTGGGAGGCCAGCAATGCTCCCTGGACCAAACTGATGCCAACGTATAAGAAATGCCAAGCCCTGGAACAATGGTACAGAATGGCCAGGGCTGTTCCCATCCTTTTAGTCCACAAATAGCACTGAACTTCAACACAGTATAAGGAGGGGGGCACAATAACAAGAACAGCAGGGTAGAAAAAGAGGTGTGCCCAGCTCATGGGTGCCATGTGCCTACAATGTCTTCTCAGCTGTCTCACTTGGCCCAAGTTAAGTGCTGCAGTTACCGAGATGCACGCCACACCTGCTTCGACACACGAGGGTGAAAACGAGAATAAACTCTTACAGAGTTCTGCCAGCTATGCATGAGTGTGCCAATCAGGGAGGACCACAAACACACAAACACATTGAATATACGGTTTGGCAGAGGATGGTACACCAGTGTACAGAACTGTCAATGTGTGCATATGCTCAGCAACAATGCCCACCCACACACCCATGGCAGTACATGGGCACACACTAATAGCACTGCTCTGCACAAGCAGATGTATGGAGAATGTAAAAGGGCACACACTGGTACACACACTGCACCAAACACACACACACACACACAGGCGTGTTCAGCACACACTCACACTTAGATACCCACAACAAAAAAACAACAAATCAACACAAGCATGTCTATGTACTGTATATACAAGCGGGCACCTGCACACCCCTATGCATACACAAACAGAAGTGGGCACTCGTGTAGAATTCAGACAGATGGGCACCCACCCACATGTCATATGTACGCATACTCGGTCACAACCCCACACACACGTGATGAAATGTGCTCTGATCCACACACACCAGCTAAGACGTATTCAGTTCAGAACACACACACATGGGCACGAGGCGACACACCCGCACAGAGGTGCGTTGTGCCCACTTTGTACACACTTATAATCCGGAACACAGACTTGTCTGTAAATATAAATATATTTATCACACCCCTACCCCTATCCCAAAGACCAGCGGGTACACACCCCAATACATACACACACACACACATGCTCATACACGTGTACACAGTCTAGGTCACTACTCAAAATGGCAGTGCCTAATCACTCTCATGCGCCGCTTTCCTCCCGCACTCCTTATTAGTGATACCTGGCGCTTTTGCACAACACAGAAATTCAATCCGTGACCCCGAACCCTCGGGGGCCTACAAATGAAGAGCAGATGTTGTTTTTGTGATGGGCTCAAGCTCGTTGCTCCATTAACTCTTTCTTGTCCCGGTTCGTGATGCCGACATCCTCCTTATCTGTGCTCTGTGGAGTGGGCAGCATGGTTGGCAGTCACCCTCATCTACTGCCCTAGAATCATATCAAACAGACGGTGGTAGCGAAGATGCCCGAGCCGGCTGGATTAAGGGGTATGACTGCTGCTCCATTTCTTATTGAGGACAAGTCACCATGGGCATCATCACAGGGCTCTGTAGTGTGGCACATGCAGAATGGGACTTGGCAGAGCGATGTGTTCATTTTGTAACACAGGATGGACAAGAGAAGTGGGACAGCCACAAGAGAACGGTGCAAGTGACAAAACTCGATGAGGTGAAGGTCTCAAGAAGAGTCCGTCTTTTTGCTTTGAGGTAATATAGCACCTTTTGTGATGAACTCCATCACAATTCTTTAATATGGCAGAAGTGCATGCCCATTCCATTCCAGTTCAGCTCACTCCATTCCAGTATATGCTGGCATATATGCGGTCATTTACCCATCCCTGCCACACTCGTTTCATCTCAGGTAGCTCTGCCAGTCTGTAAACCAAAAGTACCAACTGAACTGGCTGATTAGAGAAGCCAGATGATGACAACTGGTACTGAATGCCTACCAGCGCCTCCTGCAGTGTCACCCTCAAATGAGTAAATGCCACCCAACACCTCCTCCTTCTCCTGTTCCTTCCACATGAACTCTGACCTGTACCATTTCCTCCCCCCTGGGCTCCACGGTTGACTGAGCTTGGGCACAGTGAAGTCCTCTGCTCTGCTCTGCTCTCCATTGTCATTTTCCCGACACATCACCCCGTCCCGTCACACTCGGCTCACTCGGCAATTTATGGCTCTCTCTGCTTGGCTTCCAAGCAAAACTCTTCAAGCTGGAAGAGAAATCCCTGAGCCCGAGGGGGCAGGCACTGGAGTGGTGGACATGGGAAGAGCTGCTGCTTGGATTTATGGGGCAGGAAATGAGCAGTGGGATTCTCTTTACTGGAGTATCACTGACCGTGGGCACTCACAAAGGTTAGCGGGCCATGACCTGTGGGGTCAGTCGAAATGGCTGGCATGCTGAACCTGAATGTCATATCGTGTCCAAGGAAACTGGTGAGTTTGGCAGAAACATCCAGTCATATTAGGGGGCTACACCAACAGAAAGTCTCATCGTGTGGTCACAGTGATAGGCCAGCGAGTCAAATTCAGATCCCACATGGTATGACATAAGTGTTTACAAGAGAAAGTCTGTAAGCCGTCATGTGACTACTGTAAAAGGTCAGGGAGTCAAATACAGATGTCACATCATATGAGTCAAATAGTCACAAAGAGAGGCCAACAAGCTGAGCTCAGAAACCTCCTGGTATGATGTAAGTGTTTACGTAAGAACGTCAGCGAGTCCAACTCCGATATCGCATCATATGATCTCAGTGGCCACTTTAGAAGGTCAGCTAATTCAATTCAGATGTCTTATTCTGCAAGCTAAAAGGCCAGCAAGTTGAACTAAGACACCACGCAGAATAACATTTGTACATCAGAAGGTCAGTGAATGAACCTCGCATACGGTATCATGTCATGTGATCTCAGTGGTCACTGTAAAAGGCCAGAGTGCAGAACAATGATCACATCAAACTGTCAATAAGCCAAACTTATGTATCTCTTCATGTGATCCCAGTGGTCACTATCAAAGTCCACTGAGTTGAACTCAGATATCATACGTTATGAGCTACGTATGCATTTACAAAGGTCAGCGAGTCAAATTCAGATATCAAATCATAAAGTCTCAGCGCTCACGGGAAGTGTCAGAGAACTGAACTCAGATAGCACATGGAATGAGATGTTTATACTGTATAAGAAGGTCAGCGAGTCAAACTCTGATAGCACATCATAGAAGTAAAGTAGTCACACAGAAAGACCAGCGAGCTGAAATCAGATACCACATAGTATATAACATTTTTACATCATAAGGTCAGTGAATGAAATTTTCATATGGTATCATGCTATGTGATCTCAGTGGTCACTGTTAAAGGTCAGCAAAACAAAAGCAGATTTCACATTGTACAAGCGTAGTGATCACGGTAAAAGGCCAGCGAGCAGAACAGTGATCACATCAAACTGTCAATAAGTCTAACTTACATACCTTTATCTATTCAAGTGATCTCAGTGGTCACTGCCAAAGTCCACTAAGTTGAATAAGATATGATACGTTATGAACTAAGTGTGTATTTACAAAGGCCAGTGAGTCAAATCCAGATATTAAATCATAAAGTCTCAGCGCTCATGGAAAATGTCAGAGAGTGGAATTCAGATTTCATATCATATGAGCCCAGTGGTCACATGGAATGCCCAGTGAGCTCAACTCAAATACCACATGGTGAGATGTGAGTGTTTATATAAGAAGGTCTGCGAGAGGAACTCAGGTCTCATGTCACATTGTCTCACTGGTCACATTATATCACATGTTCAAAATTAAAGGCCAGAGAGCAGAACTCAGAGAGCACATGGAATGATATGTTAACTTAAGAAGGTCAGTGAGTCGAACTCAGATAGCACATCATATAAGTAAAATAATAACGCAAAAAGGCCAGCGAGTTGAACTCAGATACCACATGGAATGAATTGTTTATTTAAGAATGTCAGCGAATCAAACTCAGATATCACATCCATCCATCCATCCATTTTCTAACCCGCTGAATCCGAATACAGGGCCACAGGGGTCTGCTGGAGCCAATCCCAGCCAACACAGGGCACAAGGCAGGAACCAATCCTGGGCAGGGTGCCAACCCACCACAGGACACACACAAACACACCCACACACCAAGCACACACTATGGCCAATTTAGAATCGCTAATCCACCTAACCTGCATGTCTTTGGATTGTGGGAGGAAACCGGAGCGCCCCATATAAGTAAAGTAGTAACACAGAAAGGCCAGTGAGTTGAACTCAGATAACACATAGAATGATGGGTTTACTTAAGAAGGTCAGCGAGTCGAACTCAGACAGCACATCACACAGTCTCAGTAGTCACTGTGAATGACCAGCTTTAGATATCATATTGTATGAGCTACAAGTTTACATACAACGGCCAGTGAGTTGCACAATGTGTCTCCATCAGAAGGCCAAAGGGCCAAACTTTTATACTACATGATGTGATCTTAGTAGTCTCTGCAAAAGTCCAGTGAGCTGAAGTCAGATATCATATCATCAGATCTCAAGGTTCACTGGAGATGTCAGAGAGCTTAACTCGGAACTCATTTAACCTGAGTACAGTGGTCACAATGAAAGGCCAACGAGCTGATCCCAGATAAGACACGGCATGAGTTGATCTCAGGCATCGCATTTTATGAACACAGCAGCCACACAGAACAGTCAGTCAGCCAGCCTACCTTAGGTCACATCTCGCATGATGCAAATGTTCATCTGAGGGTAGTCACAAGTCACGTGAAATGCTGTGTGAAAAAGGCCAGTGAACTGAACTCCGATACCATATCCTGCAATGCAAATATTCAAACAAGAAGGTCAGTATGTCAAATTCCGATATTGCATTGTATGATCTCACTGGTTACTGGGAGAGGTCAGTGGGTTGAGTTCAGGGACCTATGGTCACATCTGAAGGTCAGCAAGGCCACATCACATTTTAAAAAGGACAGCAAGCCACACTCATAAAAAGCCAGCAAGTTATATTCAGATAACAAACTGTATGACCTAAGTGGTCATTTAACAAGACCGGTGAGTCGATTTCAGATGTCATATTGTATAACTTCAGTACTCCCAGTTAAAGACCAGTGTGCTGAACTCAGATACCACAGTGCATGATGTATTTGCATATGAAGGTCATTGAGCCAAACTCAGATATCACGTCATGTGATCTAAGATGTCAATTTAAAAGGCTGGCAAGTTATGTTCAGATATGCTCATCTATGAGTTAAGCGCTAATTTAACAAGGCCAATGAGTTGATTTCAGATCACTATTTTTGTTGATTTGATATACTTTGTTAATCCCTGAGGAGAATTTGTCTTTTTTACACAACCACTGGGGGGGGGTCAGAGCACAGGGTTAGCCATTGTACAGCACCCATTGATCAATTTTCATGTTAAGGGTCCAATGGAGTAACTGAACTTGAACCGATCTTGTTGTACAATTTGAGTATTCACTGTAAAAGGCCAGGGAGCTGAGCTCAGATACTACATGGCATGATTTACATGTTTGCACAGGGAGATCTCTGTGGAGTTCTGAAATCAGAAATTGTTTTATGTGATGTCAGCGGTCAGTGTAAAAGGCCAGCGAATCAATTGCAGATATCACTTAGCACAGTCTCGGTCTTTACTGTTAAAGGCCAGAGAGAAGAACTCAGATATCAATTCGTATGAGAGCAGCAGTTACAAGGAGAAGCCAGCAGATGCCACATTACATGGCATGCTGGAATATTAAAGTTGGTGAGCCAAATTCACGTATCACGTCATGTGGTCTCAGTGGTTAGTTTTAAAGGCCGGCAAGTTAAATTGAGATATCCCGTTATTTGAGCTTAGTAACAGTATGTGCTTATTTAACAAGGCTAGTGAGTCGATTTCTGATGTCATATTATCTCAATGTTTGTGGAAAAAAGGCCAGCAAGCCAAGCTCAGATACCGCATTGCATGACGTAAGCATTCATATGTGAAGATTGGTGGGACAAGCTCAGATGTCACATCAAACAACCTCAGTGTTCAGCTAAGCAGGCTAGCAAGTTGATCTCAGATACTCCAGCGTCTGATGTATTTACTTTAAAGGACAGCTGACACACTTCCCAAAATCCCTGCCTTACAGTTCATTCTTAGACATTAGCGAACCTAATTTAATAAAACATTTTTGTTTGTTCCGCACAAGTTGAACTAAAAGCATTGCCAGTTCTGAATGTGATGTAAACAAGTGAATATATGAACTCAGAAGGCACTCACCTCAGTATTCTCAAGCCAGTCTCAGTCTCACGCTCATATCACTTTATTCACTCCAATATTAAAGGAAAGGCCAGCAAATCAAACTCAGAGAACTCACAGTGATATATGTGAGCTGAACTAAAGCACTGCTTCTAGTCAAATCAACGGGCACCAATGAGCGGCTTGACTCAGCTTTGGTTATATCAGTATTCTCTAACAGGCCAGCCAATCAAACTCAGAGGAAGGGTTGGTCTGATTGTGGAAAGTCATATTAGCGTATTCCTTGCAACCATATTGATTTTCTCTGACAGGCCAGTGAGTCAAATTCAGGGTTCACATTGTTTCTGATCTTTGTGATCTTTGTGAAAGTGTGCATGTCAAGTTTGATTGTTTCAGTATTCTCAGGTATCAACGAAATACTCAGAGACCAGTAATTAAAACTCGGAGAAAATGTCGGTTTTGATCTGAGTGCCTCGCCCACTACATACAGACAAGTGACTTCATTCTGTTGTCAATCCTAAAAATTTCAATATTCTCAGACAGGTCAGCAAGTCAAATTCCACTTTCATCATAATGCTGACAGACCAGAAAATCAAACTCAGAGTCCACATTGGATCTCATTTTGTGATGTGCTCTGGACTGTTTCTACAGACAAGTGAGTTAATTTCATTGTCAATTGCCAACTCCATGAGTCAAACTCAGGTATCAAATTAAGTGACAGGCCAGCAAATCAAACACATATAGCATGAAGGTTTTGATTTGAGTGAGTTGTCCAGAGTACACAAAGGAGTGAGTTAACGCTGATGTAAATTTCAATCATTTTGATATTCTCAGACAGGCTAGCAAGTCAAACTCAGATATTAACCAAGTACTGATAGTCCAGCAAATCAAACACAGATGTACTTTGATTCTGATTTGAGTGAGTTTTTCAGTGTACATAAATGAGCGAATTAATACTAATGTCAACTCCTATAATTTCAAAATTCTCAGATAGGTTTAGCGAGTCAACTCAGTTATCATCAGAATACTGACAGGCTAGAAAATCAATCTGCAACAATATGTTAGTCTTGATTTAAGTTAGTGGCCCAGTGCACACAGATGTGATAATTCATTCTGATGTCAATTAGATTCTCAGATAGGCTTAGAAATCAAACTTAGATATCAACATAATACTAATGGGCTGTCATATCAAGCTCAGAGAAAATGTTGGCTCTAATATGTGTGATCGGACCTGAGTAGACAAGTGAATTAACACTGATGTCAATTCTGATCATTTTAATATTCTGAGACAGGCCAGCAAGTCAAACTCAGATATCAGCCAAATACTGATAGCCTAGCAAATCAAATACAGAAAGCATGTTGGTCCTGATCTGAGTGAGTTACCCTGAGTGAGTTAACTCCAATGTCATTTCCAATCATTTTGATATTCTCAGATAGGGCAGCAAGTCAAACTCTGATATAAACAGAATACCGACAGGCTAGAAAATCAATTGGAAACAAACTGTTAGTCTTGATTTGACTTAGCTGCCCAATGGACACAGATGTGTTAATTAGCAATGATTTCAATTTCGATTATTCTGATAGATTGGCCAAGAAACCAAACTTAGATATCAACATAAGTCTAACAGGCTAGCAAATCAAACTCAGAGAAATTGTTGGCTCTAATACAGTATGTGTGATCTGATCTGCATTGTGTGCATAGACAAGTGAATTAGCTGTGATGTCAATTCTGATCAGTTTGATAAGCTAATTAACTTCAATGTCAATTTCAATCATTTCGATAGTCTCAGACAGGCCAGTGAGTCAAACTCAGATATCAACCAGATACTGACAGGCCAGCAAATCAAACTTTGAGGCATTTTTGTCCTGATCTGAGTGAGTTTCACAGTGTACACAAAGGAGTGAGTCAATCAGATATCAAAATAATACTCACAGACCAACAAATCAAACTCAGAGAACACCTGATTCCTGATGGGAGAGATTGGCCCAGTATACACAAAGAGTGAGTTAAATCCAATGTCAATTCTGATCATTTCAATCTTCTCTGATGAGCAAATGAGTTCAATTCAGATGTTACTCTAACACTGATAGGCTACCAAATCAAACTCAGAGAGTTGGTCCTGATCTGAGTGAGTTGCTCATTCTACACACGGACCAGCACGTTAGCACACTCTGATGTAAATTTCAATCAGTCTGATATTCTCAGACAGGCCAGCAAGTCAAACCCAGATTGCCTTTTGGTCCTGATCTTAGTGAGCTGCCCAGAGTACATTGATAAGCTGATTAACTCCAATGTCAATTTCAACCATTTCATTATACTCAGACAGGCCAGCAAGTCAATTTTAGATATCAGCCAAGGATTGATAGACCAGCAAATCAAAAACATAGAGCATGTTGGTCCTGATCTGAATGGCTCCCTAACTATACACGGACCAGCATGTTAGATCACTCTGATGTAAATTCCAATCAGTTTGATATTCTCAGACAGACCAGCAAGTCAAAAGCAGATTGACTTTTGGCCCTGATTTTAGTGAGCTGTCTGGTATACATTGATAAGCTGATTAACTGAAATGCCAATTTCAATCATTTCAATATTCTCAGATGGGCCAGCAAATCAAACTCAGATATCAGCCAAGGATTGAGAGGCCAGCAAATCAAACACATAGAGCATGTTGGTCCTGATCTGAGTGAGTCACTCACTATACACGAACCAGCACGTTAGCACACTCTGACATAAATTTCAAACAGTCTGATATTCTCAGACAGGCCAGCAAGTCAAACCCAGATTGCCTTTTGGTCCTGATCTTAGTGAGCTGCCCGGTGTACATTGATAAGCTGATTAAGTCCAATGTCAATTTCAACCATATCAGTATTCTCAGACAGGCCAGCAAGTCAATTTCAGATATCAGCCAAGGATTGATAGGCCACCAAATCAAACACAGAGAGTGTCTCAGTCCTGATCCAAGTGGGTTAACTCCAATATCAGTTCCAATCATTGTGTTACTCTCAAACAGGCCAGCAAGTCAAACTCAGATAACAGCCAAGGATTGAGAGGCCAGCAAATCAAACTCAGAGAGCATGTTGGTCCTGATCTGAGTGAGTCACTCACTATACACGGACCAGCATGTCAGCTCGCTCTGACAAAAATTTCAATCAGTCTGATATTCTCAGACAGGCCAGCAAGTCAAACCCAGATTGCCTTTTGGTCCCGATCTTAGTGAGCTGCCCAGAGTACATTGATAAGCTGATTAATTCCAATGTCAATTTCAACCATTTCAGTATTCTCAGACAGGCCAGCAAGTCAAATTCAGATATCAGCCAAGGATCGATAGGCCAGCAAATCAAACGCAGAGAGCATGTCGATTCGGACGTGTGTGAGTTGTAATGTGTTCGGGGTTAAGTAAGTTAACTCCCGTGTCAATTCCAATCATTGTTTTACTCTCAGAGAGTCCAGCAAGTCAAACCCAGATATCAAAAGAACTGATTGACCAGCAAATCAAACTCCGAGTGCATTTTGGTCTGAATGAGCCGCCTGTTGTACACAAGAGTTGAAACTCCAGTGTCACTTTTAATCATCTTGGCATTGCCAGCCAGACCAGCGAGTCAGACTCAGACCCCACTTCATATCTCCTTATCAGCCGGGGAGCCCACCTCCCTTGTCAGTCCTAATCAGCTGCGGGCGCTCGCCGAGGTCAGCGAGTCAAACTCAGACGTCACTTCGGCTTACATGACCGAGGTGTTGGACGCTGAAGCCTTGGCACGGCACGCTCAAGACAGATGTTCGCAGCTGCCTGGTCCAGTTGCGTAAGCCCCCTAACCCCCACCCCCGCCAGCTCCCACGGGCCCTGATGTGATGTTAGAAACGTTTGGATGGCAAGGCGGTGAGGTCAGGCAGCAGATCCTCTCCAGCACGCCGTGTTCCTCCAGGTCCCAGCTCGCCACTTAGCTGTTTGAATGATTTGCAGGAGCTGTAAAATGGAGGCGCTTAGCTGGAGTCGATTTTTCCTTCTGCTCGGTCCACGCATGACCTGAATTGAAATGTAATCAGCGGGCCGCTGCGGCAGCAGGTCTGCACGACGACTCATCCGGTTGGAGACGGCTGCTGCATCGCTTATCCTGAAGCCCAGAGCTGATAAGTGAGATGGAAAGATTCCCATCATTGTGGCCGCAAAGAAAGAAAATAAAAAACGATGGAAAGAAAAACACAAGCAAGTGGTGCAAGTGAGCGCGACGAGGAGAACGGGGGTCTCGGGGGCCGCCTTGTGTCCCAGGCACACGTGGAGAGGCACCTCGACACTCGAAAGGCGGCAGGATGTCGTGGCTCCCCTTCAAAGGGTGGCCGTGTTTGCCTTGGCTAACCAAGCAGGATAAGACCACCGGTCAGGAGAGTTAGTGATGGCAGTGAGGGGGAGATTTAATATAAAGAACCCAAGTGGGAAATTGAGGCAAGGAGAGGGAATGTAAAGGGTTGTATATAAAGTCCAGGACAATTTGATAATAAGACCACTACATCACACCCCCTCCAGCCGGAATGAATTTTCCTTGGAAACCAAAGTGTGGGAATGTAAAGGAGAACTAGTGAGGAACTTTAATAATAAGACCCCCCAATAACCCATCATGAATGAATAACTTATAGAGTCAAGAACTGAAAATTTCAAGGGCGCTATATAAATTGCAGTGCAACTGAATGCTAAGACCACCTCGCCACCTCACTGGTTATGTCAAGTCACGTTGTGGGCATCCAAAGGGCACTATATAAAATAAACAGTGGGACCCTTTAAGATTCCCACTTACCTCCCAATATTAACTTGGGGCACTTGGGACTAAGTAACAGCAGCGTGCAGGGCGCTATATAAAACGCAGGGCACTTTAATGATGAGACCCCCTGATGATCCAGCAGGAATGTGCAGGACAAGAAGTCAAGAGCTCGGAATCTGAAGTGCGCCATATAAGGGCCCCAGTCCTCTCTCCAGGCAGGAATAAGTAGGACATGAGAACCTGAAGGGCGCTATATAAACCAAGGGGCAATCTGATAATGAGACCACCCTGAAGACAATGTGGAAGGCGCTATATAGACTGTGGAGAGCTTTAATAAAAAGTTCAAACCAGCATGAATGAGTGGCTCATGGAATCGTGTAAATCTGTAGGACGCTATATAAACTATGATAAGACCCCCTGCCCAGCCACTTCTCAACAGGAATGATTGGGACATGGAAGTGAGGAGCAGGAATGTGCAGGGCACCATATAAACTGTAGGACACTTTAGAAGTAACAACCCAAACAATAATGAGAGCGACATGGAGCCAAGTAGTGGGAATGTGAAAGGCACTATATAACCTAAACTTGAACCAGCTGCCCACTCATTGGATCACACTCCATCGCTGGACTGAACCTGTGCCCACCTAAGCTCTTTGTGTCCTTATCCTCCATCCAGACCCATCTCCATGAACCCGTGTTCAGACACCCCACAGTTTTTGCTCTGAGAATCTGCTCTTCTCTCACTCACCAGTCATCTGGTGAACAAGTCCGGGGTGGCACTTGGGGGTCCCTGCTGGCAGATACTGAAGAAGAGAGAGAGTGCGAGTGCCTGCCTGTGAGGCGTCACCCTCAGCTCCCCTCACTCCAGCTAAAGACCACCAACGTGCTGGTAGCTCAGCTGCCATCCAGTGAGTGCATCCCAAGTCCAGACTCTTACAGGGGAACCAAGTAGTGCAGAGTGGTCTCCTAGAAATGTTTGGTCACCATGGAAACGGCTGTGTACCCCCACATCAGTTAAGGATGTCACAGGACAGCGCTCATGGAACAAGTTATCAGCAAGCGAGCGCACACCTCGGGGTCACAGACACACACGCACACTCCGACACACGGGGTGGGCGGCCGACTTCCACGTCACCGGCCGTCACCTGATAGTTCTGTGAATGTTCCTCTTCAGATCCCAATCGCGGCCCTGAGGAAGCTGCCTTTGAAGTTTCTCCGAAGGTACAGACAGTTTCCAGCGTGGCTGCCAACCCCGCATCCGCCCGGCACCTCCGCGTGTGTCAGTGCAGCCAGGCCCGGCGGGGAGGCCAGTGTGTGTGTGTGTGGGCGTGCCAGGCTCTGTGTGAGGAAGAGGAAATCGACATCGGGAATACGTTTACACTGGAAAAGCGCTACATGCTGCTCATCATTGATCCACCGGGTGACACCGACCTGGCCGTGCTGACATTCTAGAAGGAAGAAAGCAAGTAACACTAAAGCACGTGGGGTTGGGCTCAAACGCAAAAGGCGCTATATACAAAAAAAAATAAGGGAAAACCTCAAACCACTAAAGTGCCACCCTGAGTGAGACCCTTTACCTGGCAGAGCTCAGGGTATGTAAATTAGGATTATATAGAAAAGGTGCCATGTACAACACATATATAATGTTTAGAAAGGAAAGGCACTATAAACACTATAGTCAGTCTGCTGTGTCACACTCGGTGCCTCTCTTTTCCTGTCAGAAGTCACAATGTAGAAATCTAAGTGACAAACTGAAAATCTGAAGTACTTGTATATATGCTTGCAATATGTTCACAGCGAAAAGGCGCTATATAGACCACACAAAGTTTACTAATTCATTTGTTACCCTAAATAATTCAGTTTTTCTGCCTGAGGTCACAAAGTATAAGTTTAAATAAAATTGTGAAACATTTCTACACTACAGTGGCATCAGGGTCTGTTTAGGAAGGCGCTATATAAAATGAAGAAGTTCCTCAGGGAACGTCCTGCATTGAGAGAGTCAGGTTCAAATAAGGAGAGATTTGAAACAAGCATGAAAGTCAGCAGGGTCTCGCTATGAGAAGGCGCTATATAAACGTACAGACCAGTAACTTCACAGGGTCTCTGTGTGTCCTGCCAGAGCTCAGAAAGTACAAATATGGAAAAAATGTGCAGCATATATATTGTCACATGTGTGTATCTGAGGGACACCTCCAAGGCTTATCCCAGGTATGTAATACCCATACAGGGCGAGAGGGGGCGCTGTTGCTAGCAGAAGTGTCTATTTTCTCTTCTTCAGCCCGGAGAAAACGCCCCCTGAGGCTAACTAGCCACACCCCCACTGGTGTAAAAGGGAGACGCCCCCTGAATGTCGACGCCTCATTTGGAGCCTCACTCTTGAGGAGGGCGGAGCTCCCCAGAGCTGTCGACCTCTTTGATTATTGTAACCACTGAGGTGATTTTTGTTTATTTCGCTGCCATTGAGTTCCTACTTACTTTATAGGCAAGCAGAATAAAGGGGGTGACCTGGCTGGCACCCTAACACTTCATAAGGGCATAATACTTCTATTACAGTCACGCATGCACACCTGGCAACCACCTTCCAGGTGCTGAAAAGGTATGCAATCTCACCTTGGGACGAGAGGGGGCGCTGGCGCTAATTGATTCTTCTCTCTCTTCATCACAGTTCAAGGCAGACGTAGGACGTCCCAGGATGACTCCCTGGATGTCATAAAAACAGGCTGACCCCAGAAGGAGGTATTCACTTTGGCCCTGGACCTCAACTGAGACAGAGCCCCCGCTGAAGTGCCGGACCCTTGGACTATTAAGCCATTAAAATTTGATTGCTTAGGGCAGTGGTTCTCAACCTGTGGGGTGGGCCCCCCTAGGAGGGTGTGAAGTAACAAAAAGGGGGGCGCGAAGAAAACAAGAATCAAAAATATGAAAAAAACATTTGTTGAAACAAAAACAAATGAACTTAAACTACATTCTGATACTAGAACAATAAATATAGAGTTAGATAAATGTCGATAAAAGTTAAGTAGGTATAATTAAATATGCATCTACATTTCAAAAAAAATGTTGGGGGGGGCGATTAAAACTGTTATGAAAACTCGGGTCTCAAATACTTAAAGGTTGAGAAACGCTGGCTTAGGGTGCTGGCCTTTTTATTCATTGATGTATTTTTCTTTCTGATTAAATGGGGTTGCCCCATTGGCACCTGAGCCTTCTGTTGGCATCCTTGGTCTGTTTTTACCCCTTCAAAGTATACTGTATATGTTAAAAAATTGGGTTTAGGGTCTTGTTCATTAAGGAAAGGCGCTATATACACTCTGGTATGTTTAACTGCTCAGTCTGCTGTGTCACCCTCTAGAGGCCACAATGTAGCAGAAGAAGTGACAAATGAAAATCTGCACACTACGTTTAACTGATAACGGGATTGCAGAAGGTTGATTAAGGAAAGGCGCTATATAGAGCACAACATATTCAATTACTTACTCCATTGACTCCATGTTGTCACCCTGCTGGAACACACAAGGTGGAAATGTTTGAAAAATCGTGAGACCCTCATTAACCTCCTTGGCGTCACCTTCAAGGGGTTCAGTTTGGAAAGAAGAAGAAGAAGAAGAAACCCCCTCCACTGACTCGCTTCATGAACCTGTGGGAGTCTCTGTGCTGTCATGTTTCACCAATAAGGAGACCACTGTAACAAATTTTAACTCGATGAAGGCGCTATATTAAATTAAAAGATGCCACCAGCACTGACTTCCTGTGTGACCCTGAGTGACTCACTTAACCTGGCAGAGCTCAGAATGTAAAAAAAAACAAATGTATAATAAACATACAGGGAAAGGCGCTATATACACTATAATAGGTTTAATTACTCAGTCTGCTGTGCCACCCTGAGTGCCACGTCATGTCAAAGTGTCAAGAACAAATGAAAATCTGCAGTTTATGTCTAATTGGCTCCAGGATTACAGTATGCTAATAAAGTCAAGGCGCTATACACAGCACAATATGTTAATGAAACACTCGCTTGACTTCATTTTGTCACCTGGCATTCTGCCAGAGCTCACAATGCAGAAATAAGGAAACCAACCTGACATCACGTTCAAAATATGAAGCTTGGAGAGGCGCTATATAAAAAGAAAGGGGGATGGGTAACTTCAGTCTCCACTGCGCTATGTGCCCACACAACAACATCTGTTGGCACTCCTCTGAGTATGAGTGCTGACCTCTCACCTGGCATCTCATCCGCTGCAGACCCCTTTGGCTCCCTCTGTTCTGCTCCAGGTGGTCCAGAAGGAAGCGTCCGGCTGGCCATTCTGCAGGGGCGCCACACAGAGCCCCTTTGTTGAGTCCAGACCCTTTGATATCTGAGTGGCACACTCTGTTTATTTTGCTGCTCTTACTTTTTTGCTGACTGGGCCCCCCGGTGTCAGCCAGCTGGCTCTTTGAAGTGCCATGCCCCCCCAACCCCTTCAAAGAGGCAGAGAGCACCTACCGAGAGAGCGGGCACTCTGGGCATCACTGCAGGATGGCGCCACACAGCCTAACACATGCTGTACATACATAAATGTCCAGAGTTCCCAAAGCCCACAGACTTTAAGCTGGACCCCTCTAAGGTGACCAACCTGATGGACCCTGGGCTGGGCACAACGTGGGCACTTTTGATGAATGGCTGATGGATATTTTGGTGTCCATCAGCCTTTTGGTCTCCTCCAGCACGTTTGACTTGAACTGCTCTGCCAGGGGCGGTGAAACATCAGCCTTAAATGGGAGGGGGCAAGAGCAGTAATGCCACACTGCCCTCTTCAGGTGGGAGTGTACTAAGCAGGCAGGTGGCGCCCATTTTGTGAGTTAAGTCGCCCCCTGCAGGTCATTTGGTGTTAATGAAAGCCTGAGTTGAAAATCAAAGCCATTGGCCATACCTCGACATGCACCTTAATATTTGGGGGGTGCTGGAAAAATGGGAATCCCTGGAGTGTCCAAATAATCTTGAGGACAATTTTAAAGAGAACAGGCCATTCAGTCAAATGAGCTCACCAGTTCATCCCCTGGCACTCTCTGTGGCAGTGCCCTCTTCTTGTGGCTCGTCCCTGTCTCACCCCATTTGTTTGTCTTCTCATCTCACTTTGTTGAGTTTGTCCAAACTTTTAACAATTCCTGGGATCTCATCTCAGCTGTAACCCTCCTCCTCCTCACCTCTCAGTTAAGCATCCAGCAAACAATGGTGGCTTTGAAGTGTGGAGCATCTGTGTGTGCATGCGGGCGGGTGGGCAGCTCAATGATATGGTCCCTGAAGTCCATTCAGCTGTCTGTCTATGGCCAAACTTGTGGAGTCCAGTCGGGGAAACAAGGCAGGAGACGACCCCCGGACAGAACGTCAGTCTAAGACAAGGAAGGGGCAGAATTAAATATAGCGCCTTTCATGGTGTTTACTACTGTAGAATGGTTTGAGTAAAGGAAATCAGCCAGCTGCATTAAGAGCACAAGCCAAGGTGGGAAGTGGGTTTGTTCTCGGGAGGCTCCTCTCCGATCCATTAGGGAGCGCTGCTGCACTCAGGCACACAAGAAAGAAAGAAAGAAAGAAAGAAAGAAAGAAAGAAAGAAAGAAAGAAGTGAGTGTGTGCACCAGGGTGACTTGCTTATGAGGCACACCTGTCTGTCTGAGTGAATACCTGTGTGTGCTGGTGTGTCTGCAAGGGGGGGCACATGTGGGGCAAAATGATGAATAAGCACTCATATCTATAGATAGATACTGTAGCTCTGAAAGGCACTATATAGCTGTTACTGCTACTAAAATACTAATAAATAGATAGCAGAAAGGCACTATATAGATAGGTAGGTATGTAGAAAAAACACAATTTAATAGATTTATACATTAGAAAGGCAAAACATAAAGACAAGGTAGAGATGTGAAAGGTACTACATAGCTGTTAGTCCTGTTAATCATAGATAGATAGATAGATATGAAAGGCACTATATGATAGATAGATAGATAGATAGATAGATAGATAGATAGATAGATAGATAGATAGATAGATAGATGTGAAAGGCACTATATGGGCACTTCCCCCTTCCTCGCCCTGCTGCTTACTCACATGGTTCCACTTGGCACTGATTCTACTCATTCCGTTGCGGCCCCCCTAATGCTAAATGATTCTTTTTAATTGGCTGACTGTAAATCCACGCTGAGGGTCACCAGCTGTTTGCTTTTTCTGCACGCAAAGCTAATTTTTTAAATTTTAAGTTTTTTTTTTTTTTTTTTTAAATTATCCCCCAAACAATTGCAAATCCTTGGCTTGGGGTCTGCTGGTCCGAAGTCCAGGCTCAATGCCACACATTTGTTCCCCTCATTGTGGGGTCTTCTTGAGGCCATGCTGTTCATTCAATTCATTACCCTACAGGTTTCTGACATGCTTGTTGTCTGTGCCAGCTGTGGACAGGCTGTCAATCCATCACATGGCACACCCACCCCACTCATCACACTGTAGCCCCCCAGTACTAACTGTCATGCTAACCAGTTTGCATTGTGAAGCTGCCATCAATCAGTCAGCCCACCTTTATTTTATATAGTGCCTTTCACAGTAGACAATGTGGTGGACATTCTCTCACTCCGGGTGTCATGCCATCTAGCTGCATTGCACACTGATCAGTTGAGGGGACACTGGCAGAAGCCCCTCATTCTCCTCAGTCTCGAGTGGCTATGTAGTGACCTGACTCTGTCTATCTGGGCACCTCATGTTGCCCAAGAAGCAGCCGGATGAAGCTCAGCTTTTGCCCAATCCGGTACTCCAAATGGACATGGTGGCCCTCATGTAGTGACCCCCTATTGTCCAGGCTGGTAGAGTCTGCGAGTTTACTGGCTGGCACTCATCTGCCTGTCTGCAGCACACTAAGAAATGCCACTCAGCTTTGACTCCATGTTGCCTTACCTTGCATGGCAGGTAAACTTGAACACACTTGGGTGTGCCCGCTGTCAAGTTCTCCTTCAGGCAGTTCAATTGTTTGCTCAGATTATTGACAGACCACCCGAGTCCTCAGGCTGCCTGCGCTTTTAATTTTAATGATTCCATTTCAAGGCTCCATGGGCACCGCTGGGCCACATCTCTCTTAGCTGCTCTTAATTGTCTTGCGGCAAAGCATTAAAACACGAGGTGTGAGAGCCTGGCGGCCTGGCACCGTGCCTCGGGCAGCACTTCACATCCTGCCAACTGCTCATGGGTTGTATGCATACTTAAATTTGGGCTGAAGGGAGGTGGGAGCTGTCACCCTCCACACCGACTATCAAAGGTGGTTCTGGAGGGACCCAGGATCAGGTGAGGTCAATGCACAGGTGGGCTTGAGGGTCTTGGCATTCACAGTTGGGGCAAATGAAGAAGTTTAAGTCAAAGAGCAGGAAAGGACATGGATGAGTCTCAAACAGAAGAGTGTGGGTCATGTATATAAGATGGGGTCACAAACAAAGTGTGTGCTCAGACATGGGCACATGGGCATGCATCACATGACGAGGGAGTCACCAAGCAGGGGTGTATAAGTGAAGTGGGGGGGTAACATTACAATCTGTCAATAAGTGAGGTCAGAGGTCACAGGATGAGTGAAGAGTGACAAAAGGTACACTTACAGTAATAAAGAGGGCGGGGTCATTCACTATGGGGCGTGGTCTGTCATAAGATAGAGGGTCATATGCCAGTGACAGGGTTAAAAAAGTGAGGCAGGAGGAGGGGGGTCATGTGATTAGTAAAGCCTAAATAAAGAGGGTGGAGTCACTAACCAGAGGCGTGGCCTATAATGAAGGTGGGAGGGTCACATGACAAGTATATGCTCAGTAGGTAAAGTGGCTTGTCACATGATGAGTGAAGATTAATGAGGGATTAAAGATTAATGGGTGACAAAATAAATAAAGATCAGTGTACCATTAATTGGGGTCTGCAAAGAAGTTAGGGGCTGATCAGTAAGTGAGGCTGGGGGGTCACATGATGTCTGAAGATTAAATAAGCAGGGTGGAGTCACTTAATCTGGAGTGTGCTGTATAAGGATGGCAAGGGTCTTGTGATGAGGGTCTGGTCAAGAAGTGAGATAGGTGGTCACTTGATGAGTAAAGATTAAATGAAGAATTGGAGTCAGTAAATGGGGTGTGGTCCATAGGAAAGGGCCACATCACAGAGATGTGGTCAACAAGTGAGATGCGGTCACATGATGAGAGGGTGGAGTCATTTACTAGGGGCGAATCATACGACAGGAGTGCAGTCAATAAGTGAAGTTGGGGGTCACACGATTAGTGAAGAGGGTGGAGTCACCTAACCAGATGTTACCTATGTAGTAAACGAGGGGCTACTATGACAATAAGTCAATTAAAGTGAGGTGAGAAGTCACATGGTTAGATAACGAGGGTGGAGCCACATAATTAGGGGTGTGTTCAGTGTTCTGTTTTCTGTGTTCTAGGGTCACATGATAAGATGGTAATAGTTAACAAAGTGAATTCACTAACTATGGGCGTGGCTTATAAAGAGGTAGGGGGTCAGATGACAAGCATGTGATCAATTAGTGAGCTGGTGGGGTATACGATATATACTGTATATAAATGGTAGGTGATACAGAGGGCGGAGTCACATAACCTGGACTTTGGTGGTCTTTAAAGGCAGTAAGGGTCACCTGGCAGGGATATGGTAATAAGTGAGGAGGGGATCACATGATGTGCGAAGCAGGTGGAGGAGTCACATGTCTGGCATGTGATCAGATGAAAGCTTTCTGGGTGGCACAACAGTAATGTGGTCAATAAAGCAGGTGGCATGATGGGAAATTAACTAAATAAAGAGGGTGGAGTCACAAACCAAGGGTGAAGGGTCATATGACAGGGCTGTGCTCAATAAGTGAGGTGGTTGTCACATGAGGAGTGACTAAAATGTAAGGTGGTGTCATTCAGCAGGGAAGTGGTCTGTGAAGAAGGTAGGAGTCACATGACAGGTATGGTCAAAAAATGAGCAAAAGCACTGAAGACGGTGGAGTCAACCAGGGGTGTGGTCAAACAGTGAGGTAGATGGTCACATGATGAGTAAAGTGTAAATATAGAGGGAAGAGTCACTTAACCCGGGGGTGTGGTATATAAGGACATCAAAGGTAATGTGACAAGAGTGTGGTTATTAAGTCAATTAGGAGTCATGTGACAAGTGAAAAATGAAACAAAGTGACGTCACTAACCAGGGGTGTGGTCTGTAAAAAGGGGTAGAGGATCACATGACAAGCATGTGGTCATTAAGTGAGCTGAGGGGTTGACTAAATAAAGAGGTGGAGTTTTTAACTAAGGGGCGTGGCCTCTAAATAATGTAAAGATCATATGACAGAGGTGTTGTTTATTATGAAGGTGGGTTGAGGACTCCACCTGGAGGTGGCCAAGTGGACATAGGACAAATATTTCAGGTCTGTGGCCATGTAAAGTAGGTAGCCATGGTGATCCAAAGAGGATGGGTGTGGTTAAATCACAAAGGGGCGGAGTCCCACTATGGTCACCTGATAATTGTTTGTGGTAGGACATGAGTGGCTGCTGACTTCTATTCTGGCTGCTTCTTGGGAACGCCATCTAAATCAAAAGAGTGGGGGTCCATCTAAGTCAAGGATACGGCCCCTCAGGCTGATACAAGGAACTGGGAGAATTCTGTGGCACTTCAGTCAAACACAGGGCGGGGCGGGGGGTCTACTGCTCTGATTTAAGGGTTCAGTGAGGGTCTTCACCCTTAGCTGGGGAGTGGGTTGCATTCTGAGCGCAATACAGGCCTCCTGCTGAACTGCGGTCTTCATGATTTTATTATTTTGGGGGGCTGAATTTGAAATTCTGCTTTGGGTGGAATCACATCACTCTTTTTGTTGCTCACCCCAGTGAAGCCCATCTCTAGTGGCTCTCACAGCTGTCACTGGCTAAAGGGCATAGAGAAGGGGAGGTGCCCGGGATTGACCACTGGAATAGCTGAGGCACTGGGGCGGTCGGAGGGTCTTACTCTGTCAGGTCATCACTCATCTGTGTGGCTCTGAGGATTACAAAAGCCCCCAATTATAGTGCCATAGCATGGTGTGTGACTGACTCACAGTGGTGGCGAGTGCCAATGTCGGTCAACGCCTTGTCCTCCGCCATGGCACCCTCACTGCTTCTTCTTGGGCTCTCGGCCCGAGGGGGGCGCCCCCACTCAAGCCCCTCACTTTTATATAGCGCCTCTCACTGCAAATACTGTCACAGTAAAAGAGAAAGCAGAGAACGCCAGGGTAGAAAGTGAGCCTGACAAGGAAATGATGTGCGTAAAATAAAATGTAAAGAGTGTCGAGCGGAAATCATAAAGCGCGCATTAAGACCATTAAGGGGGCTTCACGGCCTGAAAATGTCAGAATTTGTTCTGTTTTATTACCAAACTGCCAGAGCATCTGGCAACCAGCTTGGCGGAGGCACATGACGCCACTCAGAACCCCCCCAACTGACGCACTGCGCGGCCCTGATTAGCGGCCTCTCTGCACCCCAGGAGATGGGGGGGTTCAGCCAAGGGTCCCGAAGTCGTGCCAGATGGGCCGTAATTCACGAGCTTTCTGAGAGGAACACACCAATGTGCCGGAGCGAAGCGATAGACGAAAGAACACAACATAAAGGTGATTATCAGGGTGGCACCAGGGACGATAAAGTGGCACTGGTGGGCAGCTCACTGCACCCTTAAAACAAAAGACAGAAAAAGAGAATCCTGGGGTGTTAGAGTGTGCCAGCCTCCCTGAATGAGACCCTGCTCTGCCATACTGGAGTCATTTCAATTTACAGGCCATAATGCCTACCTTATTGGGCACACTGTAACCATACCTGTCTCTGCAACTCCAGGCGTTGCCATCTTCTCACCCACATAAACTTGTAAACTTAAACTGACTGATGTTTAATGAGTTTGGCATCAAAGCACTGCTCAGAAAGATGACAATCAATTATTGATTGATTGATTGATTGGTTGATTGATTAGTTGGTTGGTTGGTTGGATGGGTGATTGATGAATTGATTGAAAATCTGTTTGAATGTCTGAATTACTGATTGAATGAATGAATGAATCCATCAATCAAGTCCACCATCACCATCACAACTCTTCTTATCAAACAACGTGAGGGGTCTCCTCAGATTAAACCCATCTAGAGTCCACCAGACCACCCTCAAAGCCCCTGACTACAGTTGTGGTGCCCATTTATCAGATACCCTCCATCCTCCTAGATGGCACTCTTTGCCACTCCTCTTCCTCCCCCATCACCTCCTCCTCCTCCTCCTCACCACGCTCTCACTCGTCTCCCAGCCCCATCCGTCTTCTCCTGAGGCGTCCTCTTGCTGGATTGTGGGTACTCTTTGCCTGTGGTTATTTGTGTGATGGGCACTGGGGTGGCAGCACTTCTTCCCAAAGTGACTCCATTAGCAGTAAATGAGTTGCTAATGACATGCAAAAGGGTGGCACACTGGCTGTCCACCTACAATTCCTCATTTCTTACACTGGCACCCTTGGCAGTTGGCATGCACCTGCCTGGCAGGTCTCCTTGGCATTGTGCCCACTCTGGGTAAAGACAGGAGAAGCTGAGGTGCCCTTGTGGGTCTGTGTGCTCAGAGCTGGGTGCCAATCCACTGGAGTTGTGACAATGCTGGGCAGGTCCCAGGGTTTGCTGACCAGTAGGTGGCAGGTGATTGTCACCCCTGCCTTTGACTTCACAGGAGTCACTTTCACTTCCAGGGTTCACTCTTTAGAACTGGGTAAATAAATGGACTGAGACTGCAAGGTGACTTAGGATGGTCTTCAATGTGAAAGGCGCTATATGCTGCAGGTTCAATCCCCGTCACTCATCAAATGATGTCACTTCCATGGAAGAAAGGAAGGAAACTATTCCTGGGTGCCATTAGGAAGATTTTGGATCCTGTTTCCATATGAATGGCGCTATATAAATCCAAAAAGTGGTTGACTACATGTGCAACCATCCAGGAGTCATTTGATCTGCCATGGTTTATGCTCAAGAAATGAGGAAACCGTTCATGAGTGCCTATAAAATGAGTTGGGATCCTGCGTCCTTATGAAAGGCGCTATATTGACGTCCACCCACAGAACTCTAGTAGGTTCTTTCTCCACCAACTCCACTCCACTCTGTGTGACTCTGAGTGAATCATCTTGTCTCACTGGGCACAGTAAATGACTCGGGGTGATGTTGGTTACGAAAGGCGCTATATCATGTTAAAATGTGGCAGGGTCCGGCTCCCCCAATGACGAATGTTAAAGAAAGTGCCCTGGAAGTGATTTGAGTTCATTTTCCATATGAAAGGCGCTATATAAGACCACCAAGTCTTCGGCTCATTCCTGCAGTTTTGATTTTCTGTGAGTCGTTTTGCTTTACAATAATGAGATCATTTTAACTGATGTAAGGCACTATATATGACCATGCGTCTGCTGGTCCAAGCCCACCACTGGTTGCCCCTTTGCCACTCCCACCACACATTTTACGCTTGTCTTTCCTACCCAGCGGGAGCCTTGGTTTGTCCCTCAGTCCCGCCAGAGGGCCGCTTTATTCCGTGCAGCTCTTTGTTTTTCCCGTCTGTGCTCGTCGATTTTCTGAATCAAGAAGACAAGCAGATGTTGTCAGTTTATGGACTCCAACAGAAGCCAAAATTGCTTGGATTGGCACCAAACTCCGGGATAATAAAAATAACAAACATCAGCCGCGCGAGGTCGAGGCGTGCCTGTCACATCCTAAACACTCAGCGCCCTCCTCAAAAACACCTCAACAGGCCGTCCACTAGAGGGCGCTGCTCCCACCCTGCCACCTGCCCGCTATCTGCACTCCCCCTCATGATATTGCAATGGCCCACCAGCAGGGGGCCCCAGAGGTGAAACACAAAGGGCTGTGTTGATCCCGGGGCCGGGGACCCCCAGAGTGACTGCCCAATGAGGACCTGTGAGCCTGGTGTGGGCACCTCACTCACAGTCCTGCCCAAGTCCCGGGGGGGCCGCTGTATGGCCGCCACACCCTCATGTGCAGTCGATTTCCGTTTTTATTCTTTGAGAGCAAACAACAACAACAACAGCAGCGGATAAAAACAGCAAGAGAGGGGACGAGCAGGAAGAGGAGGACCAGGAGGAAAAAACAGAGATGACCCCTGAGACCGGTGGCACAATGAGCGGCCCACCTTGGCCAGCTGCCCAGAGTGGTGACTTTAAACCTTGCGTCTTGGGGACCTCAGTGACCCCCGCCACTCTGGGGCTTGCCAGCTCCTCACTGGTGGGTTTTGGACTTAGAGACCACCCCCCTTCTAGCCTCATGCCCTGATACTCTGTGACCCCCTTAGCTCCCAGGGCAGCAGCCCCACTACATAGTGACCCCTGACCCTCGGGGGGGTGCTGTTGTGGTCAGTGACCCCTTTAATGTTGCAACAGAAACTGTGACCATCCACCTATCACCTCATGGTGGTCAGTCAGCCTGTACTTTCCCACTTTTGACTTCCCGTAGCCCCCCTGTTTGATGGACCACCTTGCTGCTGAGGCTTCCATTGGTCTCAGTGACCACCTCACTCCCCCCTTGAAGGTTGCCATTCATGACATTGACCACCTTAAATATTTAGAGGTTCTCAACGGTGACGTTGACCCCTCAACCTCCTCTTAAGGTGGCCTCAGCTACTTGGTGACCACTCAAGTCTCAGTCTGCTGTCCCCACAACTGAGTGACCTTCCGCTGACAGGGGGTCTCCTTTGGACTCAGTGGCCCCCCTTAATCTTCCTGAGGTTCCCATTGTGATCAGTGACCCCCTCTCAACTTCACCTCAATTTCCCACTTCTGATGGTTTTGGAGACCACTCATCTGCCCAGCCAGTAGCCCCCACTTGAGTGACCCCTAAAGTGATTGTCTTCAACATCAGTGACCACCTTAAACTTTAGTAAACTCCTGTTTTGGTGAGTGACCACCCCTCATAGCCCAGCAGTCACTCACCTCAATCGCCTGAAGACCACTCAGCTCCCAGCTCAGTAACCCCACCCCCCAAATGTGTGAAGGGGGTCATTAATGTCAGTGACCCTCATAAAACTTTGGGAGGCCACCATTATGGTCAGTAACTCCTCATCAGTCCACAGTCCCCACAACTGAGTGACCCTCCACTAACTGGGGGTCTCCTTTGGTCTCAGTGCCCCCCCCTTAATCTTCCTGAGGTTCCCACTGCAGTCAGTGACCCCCCCCCCAGCCCACATGTCTCCCACCTCACTTTTTGGAGACCACTTCTCTCCCAAGCCAGTAGCCCCCAGTTGAGTGACTCTCAACCCATGGAGGTTTCAGTGACCCTCTTTAAATATTCAGAGACTTCTGTTGGGCTCAGTGGTCTTTTACTTTGTGCCCCCAAAGGTCCCCCATCTCAGATTCCTGGTGGGCACTCAAATTCAAGGCCTTTACTCCCACACCTCTGAGACTCCTCACTCTGTGGTTGGTCATTAAAGTCCGTGGCCTTGTTATACTTTTGGAGCCCCTTATTTTGGTCAGCGCCCCCCTCAGCTTGTAGCCCACTAGTTCCTCACCTCGACTGCCTGGTGGGCACCACTGAGTGACCTTCCCTTGTGTGGAGGCTCACTTAACCCTCCTGAAGACCCCCTGTATCACTGCGTGGCTCAACTATCGAGTGACCACTGAAATCGCAGCCCACTGACCCAGAGGTGAGTGACCTCTCACTGTCTGAGAAGACCTGAAGACCACTCAAGTCCCGGACCACTAACCCCACCATGCATGGGTGGTCATTGATGTCAGTGACCCCTTAAAGTTTGGGGGCTCATGATGTGGCCAGTGACCCCTCATTCTGTGACTCAGCAGTTCCTAACCTCACCGACCAGCTTGACCCCAAATGGCCAGTAGGACTCACAGTTTAGTGAGCTCCTCATCCTAAGGTCCCTTTGGTGGCCAGAGACCCCTCACATCGTTGTCCAGCCATTGCTCACCTCCTGGCCCATTAGCCCCACAAGTGAGTGACCACTGAGGCCAGTGACCCCCTTAAACTGTTAAAGGCTCTTACTGTGGTCAGTGACCCCTCACCTTGGAGCCCAACTTGCTAACCAACTGAAGTTGGCTTTGGTGACCTCCAGTTGAATGACCCCCTATCCCCTCCATGACCCCAAGGCTAACACTACGGTCAGTGACCCCTCACCTTGAGGCCCAACATGGCGGTCACTCACATCCGGGCCCGCTAATCCCACAAATGTGTGATTCCCTCGCTGTGAGGAGGTGGCCATTGAGGTCAGTGGTCCCCTTAAAGTTTTGGCCCAGCAGTTCCTCACCTCACTGACCATCTGCAGCCCAGTGGCCTCCTCATCTGACAGACCCCTCGCCTCGTGAGACTTGTCTCAGGACTCGGTGACCTGCACACAGCGGCCCCCCACAAGTGGTGGCCTCACGATCGGGGGGCTCTGCTGTCAGCTCTGCTTTATTTTATTTGCATCTAATATTCCTGCTCTGGTGACCTTTGACCCACGCTGTGCGCTTTAGTCCTCTGCCGCCTTGGTGGTGTCAGCTTGCAAGTGACAGGCAGTTAAATCACCGAGGGTCCCAGTGAAAGCGCGCCGAGAGGCGGCCAGCGGGCAGCTGCTTCTCATTTGCTTGTGGCTTTTGTTGTTTTATGGCGCAGCTCTAATGAGAACCTTTTGTGCTCAGCGCCCGTGTTGAGGAGACCCCAAGCGGACCTGGGGGACTCGAGCAGGGGGGGCGCGGGGGCAAAGCACAAAGCCAGAGACCTGACCTCACCAAGATGGCAGTGCTGCAGCCGCTCCACCATTATGAGGTCACTGAGGGTGCTGGACTGTGATAAGGACCTCCAGTGTCCCTCTTCCTTCTCTCTGACACGTGACGGTGACACGATGGAATAACTGGATGATGCCAGCTTGCCTTGGACACCTGTTTGCCAGTTTGCCAATTCCAATTCTCATCACTGTCTAGATTTTATCAAAAGTGTTAACAACTGCATGCAGGGATGGCCAGAGAAATGGACAATCCACTCGGGCAGCAGTTGGCAATGCCCACTTCCTCAGAAACCTTAGGCTAATAGTGCCAACTTTTAATAAAGCAATGGCCAAAGCAATGAAAAGAAATGACTGGATGCTGGGCACTTTCTGGGCACAGGATCCTTGTTGCTGCTAGTAGAGACTTCAAAAGAGACACTGGGCACCTCCAGCTGGTAGTGACCACCTTGTAATAAACTGGTGACCTTGGGAATTAGGCGTTTCTAACTGCACAGGTTGGCCTGGCACTGGACACTCAATGCTTGACATGCTCACATTCTAAGAAGCTATGGCCCTGGCATTGGACACACCATTCATTTTATTTAAAGAAATGGCTGGGCACTCTCTGCTGGGCACAGGATCCTCCCTGCCTACAGCAGATACTTTACAAGATGTGATGGCAAAGATCAAACATTTCCCAGTGCTGTGGTCACTTCAAACGAGGTACTGGACGCTGACCTCCTGGTGGCTTTGGTATAGTGCACTTGTCACTTTTTCAGATGACCTGGCCTGGCATTGGACACTTATTGCTTGGCACAACTGGCTGTGTCCCCGGCACTATACTTTTCATTCTGCAATCACTTATTTTATCAGGTTCTGGTCATTTTGTAATGCAGATGGCCACTCTTTGACACTTGGCAGCCTTGGCATAATCCCTGTGGGCAGCGGATGCTTTGTTAAAATTGGAGACTTCCTATTCGTGCCATTCACTTTTTATGGAAGAATCCAGGAATTGTTCTGCTTGTAGCGGTCACTTTCTACAAAGAGTGGGCATGGAGCTGGACACTTTCGAGGATGTTTTGGACATTTGAGCTGGCGGTGGTCATTTTCTAACAAGTGGTGCTGGTCAGCTTTGCTGCTAATAACTGTCTGCTTCATTGGACTGGTGCCCACCTATTGCCCAGTTTTTTATTAGCGTGCCACCTGAGAAGTTGATGGCTCCCTACAGCCTGCCCACACATCATCCAGGGTCACCTTATGCTGTTTTCATGGAGTGTCTTGCCAATGCTAAATGCCCACTTTCCCTGCCCTCTGCTGTTCTCACTCCCCCCTCCTTTTTATTCTTGTCTGTTTTCTGCCAGTATTGCGGTGAAAGGCACTATAAAGTTCATTGACATTCTCGACCAGACAGGACTTTGTCATCTCTTCCGGCAGTTTTGCCCGTCGTCTGCCATGACGCAGTCAAGCACTTCCTATGCTTTCCTTCTGTGGCACTCTGATAAAATCCCCCACATTATGCCATGACATCACAGCTGTGTGACTCAGGGATTGGTGCCAACTGTCTCCATGGCGTCATGTCTGAGATGTTTATGCCCCAGTATAGGGTGTGGCTTATGAATCATTTGAATATGAGAGACAATGCCAGCTAGTGCCAAGTAGTGCTAAGTCTGCTTGTATGTGTTGCAGCCAAACGCCCTTTATTGTATATGACAGCTTGTGCCCACTGAAGTAACACATGCCAGGGCATGTGGTAGGGTTCATCAAACCCACAGAAGATTAGGGTGGTTCTCTCAGACTGGCACCATAGCATTATGCTTCTCTTTAACACACTTGTAATTACAGAAAGCCCATGCCACCTTGTGCCCAGCAGTAAGCAGCTGCCCCACTCCAGTTCTCGGGGGCCACACGGGTCACCAGTTCTATTGGGTGGCTGTTTGAGTGGCAGTGACCGGGTGGTGATAGTTTGGCACTTTGGCCCACCCTGTGTCCTCGGTGTGTTCATTCATTCTAAATGCCTAGCCCCCCACCCCCATGTATGGGGGGCTTCACTCCCTCTCACTAGCCGCCAGCACAGGCCCTCTTCGTTTGTTACCTAGGTGATGCTGACCTCTGACTTTTCCCTTTCATTTGCCAGTTGCTTGTGTTGGATTTTGGGGGTGGGCCGACATCTTCCATGGGTGGTCTGCTGCTGAGGCGTGGAACCTGACTTTAGAAAAGTGCCCGTCGCCTCCAAGTGGTGGCCCTCCTAATGACTTTTACTCTGAGCTCTTCTCCCAGCTCAGCGGGCACACCTTACACCTTAGACCCCCATAAACAAATTCTCTGCTTGCCCGATCGGTGTAGCCCCCCCACCCCACCTGATCCCACTCCAGATTAGCACCTTGCTGTCACTTTCCTGAGCCAGCTGGCAAGAATTCTGCGGTCGAGGAGAGTTGACTCACATGTGTGTGAGTAGGCAGCCGTGCCAATGAGAAGCATGAGGGCGACTTGAGAAAAGAAGTGTGGGGTGCCAGTGGCAAACTGGACATTGCAGAATCAAGGGCATAGTTATGGGTAGGCAGTGCCCACCCAGAGAAAAGTAAGTAAAGTTGCCTTCCTACACACCCAAATGCACAGGACATATGTAGTAATGCCCATGCTGTGCCAGCCAACCAGTCTGCCACCAGCTAAATTAAAAAGTGACAGTTAGGAAGGGCTGAGTTTCCAGGACAAACGGGCACAGCACCCACTCAAGCACACAAAGACCCAGACACACACGAAGCCCTGCATATTCAGAGTGTGACACGCACACACTTGCAGGTGGGCACACACCTTTTAGACACATGTGGGTTAGACTGGCAAGGGGTGCACACAAATACCCACTCCAATGTATCCACACACTGGGTGTCCCTCTTCACTGCAACTTCTACACACTGAGCTAATGCCCCCTGGAGGCCATGCCTGCCGCTCACAGTGAGAACTGCACGGCCCCACGGCTGTTATAAATAGAGACCCCCTGGCCCCCCCACCTCAATCCCGCTGTCCGTGTGCGGCTTTCCTGTTTATTTTCAGGATCGACAGCAGGAAGCGGCAGATTATTTCTGGAAAGCTCCTGCCGGGCCTCGCGTGGCACACCTTCACACAAAGGTCAGCGGCCGCCTGGCGCTTCCACGCACGTCACCCGGAGGGTCCTCCCTAGCTACCGATGTCCTGTGCCTCACACGCCCGCCGCCTCCGGCCATACACGGGCACTTCAGTGTGTGCCAAGCTCGGTGGATGTTAGCACGATGGGGTCTTGAGTCAGACCATTCTGTTTGGTGTGTGTGTGTGTGTGTGTGTGTGTGTGTGTGCACACGTATGTCTTCAGCTGTCTGTGCACCCACTAGAGTTGGCATCACCCAGTTAGGTGTCCAATGCCAGATTAAGACCCTGACAAGCCCCTGGGTGACAGAGAGTTGGTCACACATGTCAGACACTCGGCCATTTAATGTGGCAACCTGCTCCTCGGTAGGTGACCTCCTTGGTGATTTCAGCCAATTGTATGGACAGTCATTTGGCTGTCACCCCCTCTGAAGATGGCAGCCAGTATGGTCTGAACCCCCTAATGATGCCAGTGTGTGTGAGCACACGTGTTAGTTCCTGACCGCTGTAGTGTGTGTGTGCGTCCCGCTCTGTTCACAGTGCCCATGCCCACATGTGTGAGGGACTCGACTGTCCTTTTACTCCTGCCCAGTATTTGAGGTGACGAGATGGCAGGTCACCGTGTCACCCCTGCCAAGTCCTTTGTCATGCCTGCTCTGCCCACACATTAAGTTGATGGTCATGAAAGGCGCTATATGAAATGGAGGCCCACTGCCCCCCTTGTGCCCTCACACCTCAGTCCCTCACCTTTCCCTGGTCACTCTGATGCCCCCAGTTGGTCAGATTTGGCACTGTGGCCTCAGTGATCTTCTCTTAGTTTGCCCAGCTGCTTCTTCTCTTCTTTTTCTCCTCCTCTTCTTCAGGAGAGACACTGGGGGGCGCCACCCTGGGGGTTTCACACATGTGTGACTGGCAGAGTGGGTCATACAGCCTAAAGGCACTATGTACAGAGGGGTCTGCCAATGAGAAGTGCGGATACTTTAAGGTTTTTGTTTTGTGCTCCGACATTTTAATCTTCTGCCCATCGATCCCATTTTTCCATTTAGGTAGTGGACGCTTCAGTGGCGGGCACAGCAAATGTAAAGCTGCCCATTTTTACTTCCTGACATGTGGGGTCTGCCTAGCACAATGACCCCTGGCCAGGGCACTGATGTCTGTCTGTGTGTCCGTCCTGCCCTCTGTTCTATGAAGTGGGCATCTCAGTGCCAGTCTTTACTTCAGGTTTGATGGACTTGAAGTTCAGGATTTACCTGCCTTTTCTAGTGGTTGGTGACTGGAGACACCTTAAAGGGCACTATTATTGTTATGTGACTACCTGCTGATGATGCCAGCGTACTGGCACTGAACTTCATCTGGATGGCCTGCCCAGCTTTACATTATCACTTGTGAGTCCAACAATGAGAGTGTGGGGGTGACTAAGGGTTGAATGGCACTTGCTGGGCACCACTTGTGGTCTCAATTACAGGCTGGGGGCATCAGGGCACAGAAGCTGCTCCTTTTAACTTATAAAGTCTGCCCACACTTGATGAGTGGCTGCTGATCTGAAGGTCACGTCGAGTGCCCGGGCAGAAAGATCAAAGCAATGAAAGAAGAACTGTGGAAGCCTACAGAGCTCTGGGTTAGATGCTGCCTGGCGAAGCTCCTGCCAGACTTTGTGACATGGAAGTGCAAAGATGAAGTGGGCACAGGAGGAGGAAGATAATGGAGGAAGAGAAGCCCTGAAAGCAGCGCGAGTGCAGCTACTCTCAAGTTACTGTCAAGCGCCAGATCTCACAGCGGTGGTGCCGGCGCCCACCTCCATTCCTCACCCCCAGTGGGCACACATCTGCCTCTGTCTTTGCTCAGACCTTTATGTCAGATAATGAGGCAGCTGCCAGTTCAGAGGTCACCCACTAATGACGTCTGCTTAAAAAAAAAATAAAAAGCAGGAGCCAAACAGCAGGGGGCAGCACTGCAGACCAGCAGTTTGACGGAAGAAAGAGTTGGCAGTGCCCGGCTACTGAGAGCTGACCATCATATAGTCACGGGTAAAGGGTGAGCGGTCAACATGCCAGAGAAGTGAAATGGGGAGACGGGACAGAAGGAGAAGGAAACAGTCGGTCATCAGATGTGAACACGCCAGACAGGAGCTGGTGAAGCAGTGGGTGAGGTGCCAACCAACGGGATCAGACGCCAGGCATTAAAGTGGAAGGAGGAGGAAGAGCTAAAAATGCAGGCAATGGACAGAACCAGTAATGAGGGGATGGAGGGTCAGCAGGGCAAGCAAGATCTTCCTAAATGAGCCCACCGTGTGACAGGATCTGCCAGCAGAAAGTGAAGGGTAACCCTAAAATACTGAGAGACTGGGCGGAGCTACAAAAGAGAGGACCTGAGTGACGTCACATCAAGCGCCTCACCAAATCAGGCCACCAGTGCTGAAGCAGCAGGACAGCAGTGAAGGGCGGGCATGGTGTGGAGACTGGCACAAATCAGGACTGAGAGGGTCTGAAGGGTAAGGCATCAGAATACCTGGGACTGGCACCATCAGACTGGCACAGGCAAGGAGATGCAATTGACAGAATATGCCAAGGTGCACACCCCAATGTGACAGGATCATTCATCAAGGATGGACGTGTAAGAATATGGAGATTCCATGAAGGACCAGCACATTACGTGGCGATTAGGAGACCAGGGGCAGACAAGACAAGAGTGACCAGGACAACATCTGAAAGTGCTGAGGCCTGGCACCATCCAACTGCGAGACTGGACGAGGTCAGCCTCCAGGGCACAATATGGAGACTGGGACAGAAAGAGAGGCCAGGGGACAGAGGGCCACCATTTGACCATCTTACAAAAGCAGACGGTCAGCAGGACACCACGATGTGACAGGAGACGAGGATCTTGAAGGGCTGAGAGGACACAGAATGGAGAGACTGGCGAGGAGCAGAACTAAGGGGAGTGAGGGGCGGGACACCCTGATGTGACAGGATCAACCATTAGGGATCACAACGTCAGAATAAGGAGCTCTGTGAAGGTCGGGCTCTACGTGCTGATTAAGGAGAGTCAGGGTCTGAAGGATAAGGCATCAGGGTGCCAAGAACCGGTGCAGTCAGACTGGCACAGGGGACTGCGTGCCACCATGTCAAGATCTTACTAAATCGGAGGGCAGTGGGACGCCATAATGTGAGAGGATCATGGATGAACATACAAGGGTATGGAGATGCTGTGATGGTCGGGCTGTACGTGCAGAATCTGAAGGATAAGGCATCAGCGTAGTCAGACTGGCACAGGCAAGGAGAAACCATTGGCAAAATATAAAGACTCAGACTGCCAAGGTCAGAGCAGTGTGACAGGGACAGACATGTAAGGAGAGGAGCCAAGAAAGTCAGAGAAGACTCGTCACCATCTCACAGGTGTCAGGGCAGCGGGACACCACAATGTGACAGGGTCAGCCACTAGGACATCCAGTGTGAGGATGAGGAGCTAAAATGGCAGAATGCAGAAACCGGGCAGATCCAGAACTAAGGGGACTGAGTGTCACCATGTCGAGAGGGCCAGTGACAGAGCAGCGGGACAACATAATGTGACAGGAGCTGGCGCCAGGGATTAACATTTAAGGATATGGAGGCGCTATGAAGGGCGGGCACTACATACTGGTTGGCACAAATCAGAGGCACAGGGAAAGAAAAGAGCTGGAGATAAGACACAAGTGACCAGAGAGGAAGATCTGAGAGAAGAGGAGTCTGAGGGCATATTCAGGGCTACCCAGGTCAAAGTAGCAGGACACCATGAAGTGACAGGATCAGCAGTCAGGGACTGAAGTGTCAGGATGACAAGATCTGGGACAGGCAGCCACTTCAGTCAGAGGCATTAGAGAAAGATAAGACAGGAGGGAGCAGATAGAAAGATCTGAGAGAAGAGTGGCAAGTGCTGAGAACTGGCACCATCTGACTGCCAGGGTCAAGGTAGTGCGACGCCAAGATAGGACCGTGTACGCCTACGGGATGAGGGACGAAAGGGGACAGAAGGTGACAATACAGAGACTACAGATAAAACAGAGGTCAGGGGACAGAGGAGTCACCACCGTCAAGTTCTAACTAAACAGCAGGACACCATGATGAGTCAGGCCAGTGCCAGCATGTGGAGCTCTGAGAAGGTCAGGCTGCCAGGGTGGCAGATGTGAGAGGAGCAGACACTTAAGGCGTCCACGGATAGATAAGTGACAGGGGAAAAATGCTGAGGAGAAGACAAGTGACAAGAGTGACAGGATACAAAGATCTCAGAGACTCCACGTCTGAAGGATTACTGAGCACTGGCATGGATAAGGGGGTACAACGTCCAGGTCAGAAGGACTAAGATTGGCAGAGTTAAAGCAGTGGGACACCACAGTGTGGCAGGATCAGCCACCGGGACTCGATGGGTAAGGATAAGGAGTTTAAAAGACTGAAAATGAGGATACGGAGACTGGACAGAATCAGACCTGAGAGGCTGGAGGGCCACCATGTCAAGATCTCAACAAATCAGAGTGGCAGTGCCAGAGCACCAGGACACCACAACATGGCAGGATCAGCTGCCAGGCACTTTATGTGTGAGGATGAGGAGCTAAAAAGATAGAGAGACAGCACAGAGAAGCAGACGGAAACAGAACTGAGAGGACGGACATCTCAGCAGTTCAGAGTGGCAGTGCCAGAGCAGTGAGACACCGTGGTGTGGTAGGATCAGCCGTTGGGGATTACAGTGCCAGGATAAGGAGATCTGAGAAGGGCAGATCCCTTTTTTTGGTATCAATCAGAGGTATAAAGAGTCCTGGCAATCAGAGAATCAGCACAGGCACAGTCTGACTGGCATGGGTAAGGCCATACTATACGCAAATCAGAAAGACTCTAACTGGCAGGGGTAAAGCAGTGGGTGACCACTAAAGGACAGGGTCAGCCTTCAGGGATTGAAGGATAAGGGGTTAATGCAGGGACAGGGACAGAACCAGGACGGAGTACAGACGGGCACCACATCAAGTGCTCACCAAATTACACGGCAGGACACCATGAGGTGACAGGTCAGAGTGCCAGGGCTCTCTGCAGATGTGAAAGAATTAGAAGAACAAGGGGTCCAAGAATAGAGAAGTGACCGGTCAGAGGATGGCATGTCAGGATGCAGGAGTCTAAAGGGGGCACGGCAGGCTATCCTTAAAGGTTAGGTGTGTGAATACCAGGTACAGGTGGGCATCACATCAATCAGATTGGAGTTCTACTCAACCACATGACACCAAAGTGCCAGCATACAGAGATCTGAGGAAGACGGGATGCCAGGGATGAGGAGAAGGAGAAGCTAGAGGTGGGCAGAGGTAGAGGCGTAAGTGACACCGCAGTGAGCAGATTCAGAGGCATGGTGAGATGAGGATCTGAAAGAGTGCTGAAGACTGGCACAGTCAGATGGGCACAGACGAGGCGGTACAACATGCGGGTCAGGCCGTCAGTTTTAAAGCAGTGAGGCACCACGACGTGCCATGGGGTGAAGGGCTTGGCCAGGTGCGTATGGCACAGTTAGGTAAGCCAGATGGGATTAAAGCAGCAGGACACCATGGCAGGGCAGAGAGCATGTAAGGACAAGGAGCCAAGAGGGACAGCAAGTGACCAGAGAAGCAGAAACCCGAGGACAGAGGGTCACCACATCAAGATCTTACCAAATCAGACTGCCAGAGTTATAGCGGTGGGACACCATGATGTGTCATGGGGGTGAAGGGCTTGGCTGGTTGTGCCAGGTATGTATGGCACCTTTAATAAGGCGCCATGTGATCAGAAACATCACGGCTGCCGCAGCTCAATCGGGGCGCAGCTGTCAACTGGAAACTTCAATCATGAAGGTGTCTTTCTTTTTGGTCACTCAAGTGAGACAGAAGCATCCGGACCGTGCGGGCGCCACCCGTCTACACCTTAAAATGGATGGGGGGGCCTCCTTGGCACGTCTGCCCTTCAGGTCTCCTCCTGATTCCCGGTTGCCACGTTTCCCAGAAGAGGCAATGGTGCCCACCCTCAGGCCAGTCACACGGATGTGCCGCCCCGCCAGCTGTTTCCATTTCTTTCCCAGTGTCTTTAAGACCTGCCTTGTCCTTCACCTCTGACCCCCATTGAAACTTCAAAGGTGTGGAAGTTGGGAGAAAAAGCCGAGGAGGCCGAAAATTAGAGGGGACGAGGCAGGGGGGCAGCCGGGGTCAAAGGCAATAAAAAGCGAGAGGTCAAGGCTGAGGTGCACACACACAAACACTCATATGTGGTGTGGACCCCAAAACCCCAGGCACAACCACTCCAACTCCGGTCTCGGGTTCAAATGATACTTTTATTTTAAAGTCAGCCCCCCCCTAAACTTCTAAATCAGGACCAATGCAATTCCAGGCTCTGGTGGCTCCTCCACTCCTTCCAGGCCCACTTTGTCCTCCTCACTCTTAACTCTAGGTGACACGGGGGTCTCCCTTTTAAACCCACCCTAGCCCAGACCATTGTCTCCAGGAAGCACTTCTTGGTTAGGTGGCACCACCTTGGCACAGGGGATCCTCCTCCTGGTAACCCAATGGGAAATCCACAACTCTCATGCAGCCCCATGGGTGCCCACCAAGAGGGATGCTGCCCTCCAGTGGACTAGGGAATGACATGCACCTGGGAGGCTGTCTCACATACTGGTGGGGGTCCTTCAAACAGCCCATCCGTTATATTGAAGTTCAATCCGCGGCCACCGGACCTTTCAGCCGATACACACACACACACACACACACCCAAAGGAGCCAAAATCTTATGTTTCTCAAAAAAATGGAGAGGAAAACCATGAAAACCCCTGGCCAAAAAAACAAAGTCTGTTAATAATTCAAGAGGTTATTTACATATATAAGGAATTAGGGAGCGGCAATCAGGAATTACAGAAAACAAGGAAAAGCAAAAGACATTCAAGAGCGTAGAAAGAAAAGAAAACAACAATTTAAATAAACTAAGATTCAAGAAACTGTGGCCAGGACAAGCCATTAGAGTTCCCTGTCCAGGGATGGCATTCCTCCGGTACCCAGTTCTGCCAGGATAAGTGCCAGCTGGCACAAGCAGAACAAAGTGACAGATGAGTGAATGAAGGGTTGTAAGGCTGCAGGCCTTCTTCAAAACCCAACGCAATGGACTCCCTGCTGCCCCCTGGAAGAACACCCTGGACTTCTGTGAGGCTCTTAAAGATGGGAGGAGTCACCCTCTGAATGGCACATGCGGTAAGTGTGCCCCCTGGTGGTGCTCCCTGCAACCTCCCCAAAGGTCTTGCCATCCTTTCTTCTCGGAGTTCATAAAATGGATTTCCATTCACTTGTCCTGTGAGCAGCAGAAGTGATGTGGTGAAATACGCAGAGGGCACCAAGAAGAAAATGCCAAGGTAGTCCTCAGAAGTGCAAAAAGCCTTGGCAAATTACACTTAATCGAGAAGGAGGGCAACGTGAGGCTTGCGAGATGACAGTCTTAGTGTTGCTGATGGCTCATCACACTCGGCCTCAAGTAGACTTGAAGGCTGGCTGGTAAAACTGAGAGCTAACGCTGGCACAGGGTTACCCGGGCTGCCTTATCGTCACACTGAGCTCGGAAGAGTCGGAAATCCCTGCGGGTGACAGGACATCGACAGACAAGTCCAAGAGGCATTCAGAAGGAAAGCAACTCGTTTAAATGATTTACTAAACACAAATACAATTTGGCCACTAGAGGGAGCAGGGCATGTTAGGGAGAGTCGAAGGAAATCTGGGGACATCAGGCATGGACAGAGTTGACTCAGCTGATCTACTAAACTTATAGATATTATATATTGGCCACTAGGGGGAGGAAGACCTTTTAAAACCACACAGTCTGATTGGGCCCAGGGGTGGTGGGGCACTGACCGGGCAAGTCAAGAAATGTACTGAAGTCGGAGGCAATTCCGTTATGATCTCTGTCCACTAGGGGGAGCACAGCCAGTTTAATGGGACACATTTAATTGGAGGCCTTCAGAAAATTCACCAGGCACGTCCAGGATGAGCTCCACGCTGAGGACAATTCATTCAAATGATCTACAAAACACTTACACATTCTGGCCACTAGAGGGAGCAGGGCCACTCAAGCTTAGATGTTGGGGAGAGCCGAAGGAAATTTGGGGACATCAAGGCATGGACAGAGTTGACTCAGCTGATCTACTAAACTTATAGATATTATATATTGGCCACTAGGGGGAGGAAGACCTTTAAAAACCACACAGTCTGATTGGGCCCGGGGTGGTGGGGCACTGACCGGGCAAGTCAAGAAATGTACTGAAGTCGGAGGCAATTCCGTTATGATCTCTGTCCACTAGGGGGAGCACAGCCAGTTTAATGGGACACATTTAATTGGAGGCCTTCAGGAAATTCACCAGGCACGTCCAGGATGAGCTCCATGCTGAGGACAATTCATTCAAATGATCTTCAAAACACTTACACATTCTGGCCACCGGGGGGGTTAACTGGTTTTATAGGGAGCCATTGGGGCAAAACGTGTCCAAAACTGACACAAATAATTCGCATAGAAATGTGTCCACTAGGGGGAGCTCGGTTATTGAAACACCCAGCATGAAAAGAGTTGGATTAAATTGGAGGGCAATACTCAACATGGGGGGGACATGTGAGGGGATGGGGGTCCAGTGGATCTCTGCCAGTACAATTAGAATGAAACCAAACCTAACACCACATACAGTAGGTCAGGGTCCATAAATCTGTAAGGGGCGTGGCCCCAACTCCATCAGCATGTGAGAGCGCGCAGCTCCGGGACGTTCGATGAGGTGACCGGGGCTGAGCGCGAGTGGTGACGATGGCCAAAATGACTTCTCGCAGATTGTGACTGATATGCTAAACTAATCCATGTGTCCACTAGGGGGAGCCCAGTGCTATCAACCTACAGCATCAGAAGTGGGGGGTTGGGGGGCACACTTCATTCCTAGTGGTCTACTAAACAGTTATTCATCATGACCACTAGGGGGAGCACGGCCATTTAAAACCACAGGCCCAGAAGAGTCAGAATTCATCTGCGGTTATCAAGACTTGGTCAGGGAAGATCAAGGATGTATTTAGAATTCAAATGAAATGTGTCCACTAGGGGGAGCCCAGTGCTCTCAACCTACAGCACCAGACGTTTAGACACATAATGACCACTAGGGGGAGCCCGGCCATTTAAAAGAGCCACATCTCTTTTGGGGTCATCAGGATGTGGACAGGGAGGCGAACCAATCAAACATTTGACTGCCAACATATGCCTTCTGTATGCCAGGGGGCGCGTGGGCACTTTGTTCATTTAATTTCTTCTCTCAGACTACAAAGTTGTCCTGAACGCCAGAATTGTGTGCGATTGTCCACTGTGACCTAAACACCCCAATTAAAAGTGAATGTAAGGGGGGACGTTGAATGGGCCACCAGTGCCAATGGTCTCTGTCTGCTTCCGGAAGTTTCTTCGGAGTCCGTCTGGAGTTTTCGTCTTTCCGTATCCCGGTCCAGTTGTTCTCCTTTTTAAGTTTCTTTTTGCCGTCACGGAGCAGTGGCTTCATTGTAGGGTCCACGTAACTTCTGACCGCGTTTGCCCCTTCGAGTCCTCATGACAGCCCCCAGCGAACGATGCGGATTTCAACAACGGATTCACTTCAGGTGGGTTTGTGGAACGAGGATATCAGCTTGACGGGCCTCCGTATTCCACAGAGGGAACTGAATGAGTGTCTGCAGGATGGAAACGAAACGCAGCTGGTGCCCCCCTAAAATGTCAAAGGGCGCGTGAAATTCGAACAAAGAGCTAAAACTCCAAACCACGCAGGGAGAGCATTCCAAACGTCTCAAAGCCGGTGAAGCCTAAAGTGCGTCTAAAAAGAAGAACTGCGGGCGAGTGAAGGAGCCGCAAGTCGCCACTGGAAAGTGGGGGGGCTCCAAACCTGTCGCCCCCATTTTATCAAGAACCCTCCACCAAAGACGGCCATCAGCGTAGCCAATGAGCGGCGCTGTCAGCAAGTGACTCCGCCCCGTCTTGGCTTCAAAGCGAGAGGCTGACTGACCACCTCCTCCTGTCAGCAGTGGGACCTGAAGGGGCGGAGTCACACGCAATAAGGGAGGAGAGTGTCGGCGCTGGCGCCCCCTCTCGACCCCAAGTGGGATTACATCCCTGTGATGAGCCCAGAGAGTGGGCTACAGACACACACGTGTGTGAACATCGACAGAATTATAAATGAGGAACGACTGGGAAATGAACTGGTTTGAATGGGAAAGACAAAATCAAAGTCGGGGGGTGGGCAGGGGGGATTGTTAAGACTGGAAAGACCAAAAGAACACCAAGCATGGAAGGCAAAATCAAAGTCAAAATGTACGTCAGCAGCCTAAGCTGTCTTAATTGTTCTCAACTGTCACCATCACTATAAACAACAGGGCCACCTCCGTGGTGTCACCACTCAAGATAATATGAAATGTAATCAATACACGGTGACAAGCAGGAACAGTAAAGACTGAGTGAGAGCAATGATGACAGAGAGTGGGGACACAGATTGGGGACAGAGAGAGGGGACAGCAAGTGGTGACAGAGAGAGGGGGCAGAGAGTGGGTACAGAGAGTGGGGACAGCAAGTGGGAGCAGAGAATGGTGACAGAAAGTGGGGGCAGAAAGAGGGGCAGAGAGTGGGACAGAGAGAAGGGGCAGAGAGTGGGGACATGTTGGCCTCATCCTCAAAGTTTTCTGGCCACCTCAGTGGAAGGCCACATGAATCTCAGCCAGCCATGGAGGATGATTTAATATCAGAGAATGACAACTAGAGGGCACTAAAACACAAAACAGCCACACAAAAGGAGCATGCAGTCCCTGTCAGCCTCTCTCTCGCCATGTTGCTGCCCACCCAGCTGACTCCTGAAGTGGGCCAATAAGGTCACCTGCCCTTTTAAGCCACATTACATTTGGTCACACGTGTCACCACACAGGCTCTCTCGACCCACCGCTGTTATCGCTGACACTCTCGTCTCCTTCTTTCCCTCTGACTCCGCCCCTTCTGGTTCCTCCCATCCCACCGGAGGGAGGGACCACCACTACTGCTGAGACCTCAGTATTGGTCACCTGGCCCCGCCCGTTGCTTTGTTTTAATATTAATAAGTTTTATTTCTGTAGCACCTTTCATACACTCAAGGACACTTTACAATTCGATAAACACATCGTCAGCCATCCTGGAGTGCCCTGTGGGTCCTCAAAGTCAAACTGCCACTTAGTGCGGTGACATTGTCAATTCGGGCTGAGCACCGACTGGCAGACCCTCCACTCCTGAGTCCAGAGGACAGGGAGCCGAAACTTAAGGACGTCACCTAAATTTCAAAAGCCTGGTCAGCCTACTCAGGCAAAGAACAGAAGTGCAAGCAAAAGTCGAAAAGGTCCTCGTCTGTCATCTCAGTGTGCCGGGGGACGCAAAGGAGCCCCTCAGTCCACTCAGTCTGTTTGAGCGCAGAAGAGACTGGACAGCCTGCCTGGACACCTCAAGGAACAGCCAGGTGGGTTTTGGGGGACTTCATCTGAGCACATCAAGTGGTCTCTTCATGGAGGAGCAACATGTCTCTCTTGAGGACCCTCACTGTGGAAGGACGTACACCAACAGCAGTAAGTGGTCCTTGGGTGGGCCCAACTTAGACACCTACAGCCCCTGTGCTGCCCCTTTATGTTAATGTTATGCTAATGAGGTCTTCTTCCATGGCTTTATGTTAATGACATGCTTATGATGTCTTCTTTATGGTGGCTGGACAAGAAGGGGCGGAGTCAAACTCCTTTAGGGAAAGAAAGAGAAGACAAAGTTCAGCGTGAGCGCCCCCTTTCGTCTCAGCAGATCACTGCATACCCCAGCTGAGCCTGTGCGGAGGACCCCGACATGCAGACAGACCCCACACACTTTCTCATAAATCTTTTTCAACTTGTGGTTGCCTTTTTACCGTCTGATGTTGAGGACCTTCGGTTTTGCCCACCGTTTTGATTTCGTCACCTGAGCTTAGGGACGTCATTGTGCTCTCCTCTGACCCCAGACATGAACAAATGGTGATAACTGAGGGTCCACGACTCGTTGCCCCAGGATTGACTTTGCAACACGGACTAACAAACATAGAGATTTTAAAATCCAATTCAGAGTGCCAAGTGCGCAGACCCTCAACCCTCACTGGTGCTTCACTGAAGTCAAAGGGGGTCTGACATACTGAGAAGTGGCGCGCTGCCCATATTCCTGGGCGGAGACAAACACGTAGAATGAGGACCCCGATTTTAAAGGACTGTCAGAGTCTGTGTGGACTAATAACGTGATGTAAGTGGGGTGGAAAGACCACCCTAAAAACCTGTCCGCTCACTCCATACACGGAGGGTGGCCTTCTTGACGACTGACCAGAGGTGGCACTGGAAGCCCTTGGGTGGGCTTGTGAGAGAAGAGAGCAGCTGAAGTGGTGGAGTCACAGGTGTGTTAAGAGCCGAACGGCCAAAACCAGAAAAGTGAAGCCAAAAAGATAATCAGACCACAGGGGAGTTGGGGGCTTGAAGACTATTGGACCCCCAGCCTCCCTAATTTGACTGGCCTAAACATTACTCCATACACAGAAGGTCGCCACTCTGAGGATGGCCTTCTTCACTCCGTTGACCCTGCTGTCGCTGCTTCCTGGGGTCCATATCTGTGGTCCTCATTGGGTGGGGGTGACTTAGTGTTGAGTGGGTCACACTTCCCAATGAATTATTGCTTATGAGCCAATTGTAGTGCTCTAGGGGGCAATTTCAGGGCATTCCAGTTCAGGTCGAGGTCCAGATGGTGGGCACCTCTTGACTCAGCCCCCTGTGTCGCTTGTCAGATGATTTACAGGCTCTGCTCCCACATCTCCAACAGCCCTGATATTTGATCCTCCCCAGCGTCCATCCCGGGCTTGTTGGAGGAAATACCAAGTGTGATAATCACGGGGATTACGAGCCCCCCAGTCGGCATCGGCGAGGTACCAAAGTGCAGCTGTGGGCCGATGAAGTCATCATCCTCCTCCTCCTCACGCAGGCCTGCTGTGTGTGTGTGTCACGGCCCCAAGGGGTACATCAGGACTGACCTCACTGCTCGGGCAGCCTGCAGGGTTTGTAATGGCACCTACAAACTCGGACGTTCCATAGAGCGCCTTTCATCCTTTCTGTTTGTGACCAACCTAAGCCACAGTGGCCATCAAACTGTCCCCTGTGCACAGAACACAACGACAGACCAAGAGTGGCTTAAAGAAAAGCCTGCAGTAGAATCACAAACCAGCTGTTCATATAGCGCCTTTTATGTCAACACCATCACTGCCAGCCACATTTATCGGCCCTTATACTGACTATCAATTGGTGCCATTTATATAGCGCCTTGCATGACAAGACAGTCACAGTCAGCCAGTGATATTGGCCTTTAAAGTTCAGTGCTGATAGGTGACATTAATATAGTGCCTTTTATGACAAACCCCCTCGCTTTGCTGTCAGGCAGCGTTATTGGCCTCTGATACTGAACATCAATTGTTGACATTTATATAGCGCCTTTCATAAGGTGTTATTGGCCTTTAAAACCAAATGTGATTGGTGTGCTTTATAGATTTTTAAATGACATTTAATAATAATAATAATGCATGTCATTTATATAGCGCCTTTCATAAGAAGTGCAGTGCTGTCAGCCAGTGTTATTAGCCTTTAAGAGTGAATGTGATTGGTGTGTTTTATAGTTTTTTAAATGGCATTTATGTATTATTATTAATAATAATAATAATAATAATAATAATAATAATACATTTCATTTATATAGCACCTTCTCATGCTCAAGGCGCTTATTCCCATGGCAGCTCTTTATCTCCATGTTATTGGCAATGTGGTCCGAGTCAGACAGCCATTTATGCATAATAGCAGCTGTCCTGGTGGCATTGCTTCAGGCAGTGTGGCATCAGACATCCCCAGTAGTGCCATCCTCAGCAGCAAAGGCCACCACAAAGGCTGCAAACATGTCGGAGGTCTGCGCCTCAGTAGCAGGTGTCCCGAGTGTCCCGTTGTCCTGATTTGATCCTAGTGGTGCCATTTCAACATCCTGTCTGGAGCACAAAGGAGTGGCATGTCTGGGTCACTTCCTGACTGGCTGGTTGTCATGCTTCATAACCCAAACTGGTCACCTGTGACCTGGACATGGGTGTCACTGACGTGTCTGGTTCCTGCGGTTGTCACACAGTTTTAAATCAATGACCAGAGAGGGGTGGCATCAATAGGGAGTGACTGTGCTGTGTATGGTGACAGTTGGTATCATTTACTGAACTCCTCGCATATCCCTTTGAGTCCCATCATATAGCGCCTTTTATTATGAGTGACTGTGCCCACCAGACAGCATAAGAGCAGCAGAACATCCGAAGGAAAAGTCCTGGCACTCACCTACTCGCCTGCCCACCCTCCATGCAGACTGGCCCTGTGACGGAGCTCTGCTGCCCTTTCCTCACCTCCTCTTCCTCCACAGCCTTCCCTTTGCACAGTCATTTCCTTCTGTTGAGGCAGAGTGAGGTGTGTGTGGGTGAGAAAGGGGAGGCCCTCGAGTGGCTCATTTGCTGTGTGTGTGTGTGTGTGTTGGTGTGTTAGGGGGTCTTTATGAGCGACAGCAAGTGTGCCATCGTGTCCAGGCAGTTGGGCTGCATTGTGTGCCTCAGATGATGTGTGTGTGTGTGACCCTGTCCCTGTTTGTCCCACGTCCCCCTGGTGTCCCCATGTGCTTCATCTTCTTTTCAAGTCATGTGCGTCTGTGTTTGCGTTTGCTTGTCTGGCCCCCTGGTGTCCCTGTGTCCATGTTTGTGTATTTGACCCCAAGTGCGTGTCTGTGTGTGTTTTATCTCGATTTCCATGACCTTCTGGTCCTGTGTTCATGTTTGTGGTTCTCACTAATTGGGGGGCTGCAGTCTCCTGTCGGCGTCTCCCCATTTTTTCCCACCCCCCGCTACACCACATGTTTTTGAGTTTTTGTTTTTCTTATTTTTCCCAAACACACTCTCTCCAGCATTTGGGAATTTTTCACGGGATAAAGCAGCTGGCAGGAGATGGCGAGCCCCCCATGCCGGCCCCCATCCTATGGTGTTTGTGTTGGACGGAGCCACCGCACTCAGTGCCACGACTTCCCCCGAGAAGCCCCTGTCCAAGTCAGCGCTGAGCTTCTTCGCTCCTGCTGCTCGGCCAGGTCGGGGGCATCGGGGGGTGACGTGGGGACATCTGGCGGCTGTCTGGAAACATTAGAGTCTATTTGCGAAAAGTTGGAATTCCATGGGATTAAGCTGACTTCACCCCACCGCTTATGGAGCTTCTCACTCCTCAGATTGTGAAATACACACCGGCGGTGACACCATGACCTTTAACCTCTTCGTGTCCCTCAAGAAAAGAAGCCTGGGGCTGGTGGGCTTTAGAGGATAACAGGAACGACTGGAGTAATGCCAGGAGTAGCTCAGAGTGTGTGTGTGTTTGTGTGAGGGCATGAGTCCTTCTCCCCCTCTCTGTATCCTGCCGACTACTCCAGTCCTGTCCCTCAGGGCTTTGGCTCTGCTGCAAGTCACAACTCACGCTAAAATGCAGCAAACATCAGAAAAGGCCTCGCCAGTCCGCTCAGGGTAGGACATTTAGGATGAAAGGCACTATATGAGCGGTGAGCTAAACACACGGTCTCACAGGCACACTTTATTTTAGGGTGTGTGTGTGTGATTAGACACTCGTGACAGGTGCAGCCAAGCCAACTTGACTTTTCATCTTCCTCCTTGTATCCTGCCGACTATGCCAGTGCTGTTTGTGGTGCCAGCCTCACTCCTCTGTTACAAATAGGGCAGATCAGAAGAAAAAGGAAAGACGCCATATAAAAGGTGACCCAGACACACCCTCACACAAACTCATGGCAGCCAGCGTCACATCTCTGCTGCACATCACAATTCACACTGACGTCCAAGGGACAGCCGATGGTAAATCAGGGACGAAAGGCGCTATATCAGGTATAAGGAGCGACACACACACGACTGACCCACGTTCACGCCAATCTCTACACGCGTACTTCATTTGTGTGGGTTGGTGTCACCAAACTTCCATGACAGATGCAGCCCAGCTGGTTCAAGTCTTCCTATCCTGCCGACTACGCCAGTGCTGCCCTTCTCAGACTTGTCTCTGCCGGCCGGTATCACATCTCTTCCTCAATTCACAATTCTCACGCCTTGTCACACTCATCCATGTTAGTACAATTAGGATGAAAGGCGCTATATGAAGAGTGACCTGCTCACACTTGCACTTGATTTTTTTGGGGTGTGTCTGTGTCATTAGAAATTAACGCCAGATTCGGCCCCACTAGCTTGAGTCTCCATCTTCTTCTTCCTATCCTGCCGACGACTCCACTGCCCCTGACAAGTAGGGAATATCTGAATAATGCTAGCATGCAAGGAGTGACACACACACACGGTGACACACAGGGGACACCTGAAGGTTCAAAGGCACTATACACCGAGTGACGTGTGCACACCCCCACCCTCCCGGTGCCCCAGCTGAGAACCCCCTGCTCACCCCATTACCTGACCCTTCTAATCGTCTAGTCCTGACTGACCGCTGATTTGAAAGCTTCAAAGGCGAGAGTGGGGTGACCTTCACCCCTGACCAGCAGGTCCACCCAAACACCTGTGACTAAGTTTTTGGCCCACGGCCCCCCTCCATGTGCTGCTTCAGTGGTGGGCACTGAGCTTAACAGAGGAGCAGGAGAAGTGGGCACTTGAGACAAGCGAGATGAAGAGATGGCCCCTCGTTGGTGTCCACCAAATGAACATAACAAGTGGGTCCTGCTACTGTGCCAGCGCAGTGGACCATCCAACAGAAGCCCACCTCTAGATAGCTGTGTGTTATTGTGGTTTAATGGCTATGGAGGTCTATGGTGTGACTATCAGTATTGGTGTCCTGTCCCCTGCTGGTATTAAGAAGGGGGCAAGGACCGTGTCCAGTATAGAAAGGCGCTATATATAATCAAACTGTACTGTAAAATTCAACCTGTCAGACTGGCCGGGGCTACTTAGTCACTCGGGAGGGGACATCACTTGTCATCATCCCAGTTGGTGAGACAGCTGTTCATTGTCACATGACTGATCACTCAGCTGCTCACCCAGAGGGTCAGAGAGGTGACCCAATCGGCCCACAGGTCACTCGGTCAATGAGTAGCAGCAGGAGCTTCTCTGCCCATTAAAGCTGACCCTGTCCATCAGCCACTGCCCCCCAGCTCCTAACTCACACCTCTGACCACTCACCAGGGGCGACTGTCACCTCCTCAGCCTCATCACGTTCTGCCATGTAAACTAAAGGGGGGGTTGGTGAACAGAAGGGGGGCCAGGAGTCACCTGGCAGTGTGGAGATGTGGCGAGGGGGTGACAATGTGGGGCTCACTGGAGACTCATCTAGTAGTTGGGTCAGTGCTGACCGCTGGGCCTTCTGTGCATCCACAGCGGCCATAGATGACCCTTGGTGTGGGGGGGCTTGGAAGAACAGACATCATCTAGAGGTCCAGAGACAAAAGACATAGTGGACAGGAAGAGCACGAGTGGCATTAAGAGTAGAGGTGTGGGACACAAGCAAGTGGGGGGACGTTCAGAGGCACAGGAGCCAAAATTAGATGGGATAGAAGATTGGAGTTAAAGGAGACAAACGGGAACTGGAGGCTTGAGGAATTCATGATCGCTCAGACCGGGACAAGGGTTAGTGAGAATACCAGCTGAAGGGGGTCTCAAAAGTGGAGTGAAAAGACCAGGATGGATGGGTGGAGTAAGAAGAGTTCACTTCAGAGTAATAGGATGTCCAGTTCAGTCTGGAGTGGAAAGAGTCAATGGAGCTGAACCTGAACTGGAGAGGAGACCAGAGTTAGAGGTGTTCATCATGATGCCATCAGAAGATCAGAGTGGAAGTCAAACCCGACCTGGAGACTTGAGGAAATAAAGGCCACGATGGCTCAACCTGGAACAAGAGTCAGTGAGAATATGAGTTGTAAGGGGGTCTTCAAAGTGAAGTGAAAAGACCAGGATGGATGGCTGGAATAGGAGTTCCCTTCAGAGCAATAGGACATCCAGCTCAGTGTGGAGTGGAAAGAATCAATGGAGTTGATCCTGGAGTTAGAGGTGTTCATCATGATGCCAACAGAAGATCAGAGTTGAAGTCAGACCTGACCTGGAGGCCTGAGGAATTCAAGGTCATTAGATCTGAACCTGAGACCAGCGGCACAGAGAATATCAAGTGCATGGAGGAAAGAGACCATCAGAGCTGTGGAGGAAGGGTAGATGGGTGGAGTGAGAGGAGTTCATTGTAAACATGAAGGATGTTGAGCTTCATAGGAGAAGAACGAGGATCAGAGGGGAGATGACAGTGGAGTCAAGCTTAGACCAGAACCCTCTTACGTTTCACACCATAAGATCTCAGCCTGACAGACCCACAGCCACGTCTGGAGATGTTCAGAGATGGAGAAGCTCGACTCAGAAGGAGAAGAAGAATTTAGAGGAGCAGCAAGAGTCTTGAGAAGTTTAGCCCACCATGGAGTGCTAAAGAACCAAAGGCTACTGAGATATCCCCCCCTAACCCAACCTCACCCACCCCACAGACTTCAGGTCCAGAAGAATCAGATCCAAAATTTCATTGAGAACCAGTGAGGCTGAGGAAGTTGAAGATGACGATGAGTAGAGCGCAGATGAGGTGGGACGGGTCACAGCCTGAGCTCCATCCCATTCGTGCTTATGCTAAGCTTACAAGTCGCTCGCTCCTCATGTCTCGTGAGATGGCCTCACCTCTGTGCCCCTGCCCGTTCTCCATGTTTGCGTGCCAGACGATCACAGCGGCTCGGCGAGTGCCACCTGAAGTCTCACGCACCTGGACGCAGAACAGAGCGCCGGCCGGCCGGCTGGGAACGGCCGATTCATTAACGTGGAGCCGACACCTTGTAAATTCTTGAACGTGTGGCTTTGAGCTGCCCTGGTGGAATTCCCTTCAAAGGGTCCGCCGCCGCCACAGATCTGGTCATGGGAAGTGTGGCCCACACAAGCCGCCTGGCCAGCACACGTGTGAAGTGCCGGAGTTAAAGGTGTGCCAGCGTGGCAGGCGGCCGCACGCTCATCCAGGTCCAGCTTCACCATGGAGACATCGGAAATCTGTGGCGGAGTGAACTGGGAGGTGGTCAGTGGCTGAGAAGATGGGGCAAATCAACAAAGCCAATATGTCACTGATGGTCACGAGTTTGGGAGTGTCCACCTGGACAATGAGACCCACTCTGTGTGACACTCGGGTGCTGCGTCTCTTACTTTTAGCAACTCCACCACTCACAGGGCAGCCATTTTAAGGAAGACCAAGAGCAGGACCCTCAGACCTTCTGCACAGTCAGGTGTCCTGAGGTCCATCAGCAGGCTGCAGCCTCCCTGAAATGAGCCGAGACCCCCAGAGAGTCATAGTCTGACATAACGATCGAGGAGAGCATTAAAAGACTGGACCAACAGATGGGACGCTAACATCCGCTGATGGACATCATGAGGGTCTCAGAATCCAAACACCCCCCAGATGGACCAGGGGTTGATGGAGGCATCTGTGTGTGGAAGACCTTTGGGACTTTACATCTTCATCATGTACCCAAGTGGGGGCCAATGTCTTCCTAGCAATTCTAACTGGACCCTCTGTGATTGCCCCCTGATTTCTCCTTTGGGGGTCCTCATCACCTCGGGCCTTCAGTTTGGAGGTCAGGGAGACCCCTCATGTGCCGTTGAGGGTTTTGCCAGCACCCGCACTATCCGAGGATTGGCGACTCCCCACCCGCTGTGCTTCGGCTCACTTCTCGGAATGGTGAGTCACTCACTGGCACATCCAAAGCTCCCGGGGGTCTACATCTGGAAAGTGTCATGAGAAACAAAGAGGGCCGCCTGACAAGGGGAGAAACGGTAAACGAATGGCAGCAGGTGGAGGGTGAGCTCAGCCGAGGATTCTGAAAGTGAGCAGCTGCTTGGGACGCCTCAGGAGGTGAGCTCAGCCGAGGAGTCACCACATGGACAGCCGGCGCCCATTTTGGGGGGTCACAGAGGACCACGGGGCCGTGCCTTTCATTTAGGAAAGTGGGAGCTGAGAAGGGCCAGTAGAACAAGTGGTGTGGACAGCGAGCTCCAGGACGGATGCATAGGGCGGGTATGATCATCGGGTGACCTTCAGGGTATCACGAAAGGGGACAACGTGCGGTGCTGGTGGTGACCAACAGATGACATGGGCAAACCTGACCAGCGCTTAAAAATGAAGGTCAGTAGAGCCAAAGGCTAATGAAAAGAAGACTTTAGCGCACTTAGTGTGCCACCAAGAAAGGCGCTATATAAAATCTCCAGGGTTCCAGAAGATTTTGGAAAAAGACAAAGCCAAAGGTCTGAATGTCCACTGGAAGACGAGGCTGAAGGGGGCCGGTGGGATTGGGTCACGGAGTGGCCAGCAGATGACAGAAGGAAAAGACCTTAGAGGTGGCTGTGAACATTGGCGATAACAGCAGAAGTGGCACAGGGGCCCAGAACATCTGAAGGTGGGCTCTCCATCTAAGCAGGGGTCTCGTTGATTGCCCCATTTCTTAGGACCACTGGTGGAGCGTCAAGCTGGAACTCTGGTCATCTACCCACCATGTCCCCCAATCCATCGCAATGATCCACAGGACAGGAATCACCAAGGGTTAGCAAAAAAGAAGAACTGTGCCAAGCAGCTGGCGTCTGACACCAACCGAGGTGTCTCAAAGGCTGACCAGGATGTGGCGTCACTTGGCGCAAGACAATGATGGCTGATGAGGTCACTGGTGCCATGTGGGACCCCACCCACTGACCCGAGACATAGGCGGGGCTCTTAAGACCACTATGCCCAGGTGACCTGGCAGTCAGTGTTGCCCATCTGAGTTACTACAGAGATGGCAGAGATAAAGACTTGCCCACCACCAAGTCTGCTTTGAAGTTGGCACGCCACACTTGCATCAGGTCTCCTAGAGCACCCGCTAGCATTATGTAAGGTGGTGTAGCCCACCATGAATCCAAGTGGTGGAGAACTGGGTGGCACAGTTTCCCTAAAGAAATCAGTGTGAAAGAATGGCAGCAGTGGGCAGGTCAGAACAAGCTATGGTGACTATAAATGTGATCAGGTAGAGAGCTGGGGTGGCACAGGGTTTTTTTTAAAGATTGAGTGCTATGAAATTGAATTAGTTGCTGGGTTGGCACAGATTAGAGGGACATGATGGCACTACAGCAATCAGTCAGCTGGGTACACCAGGGTATGCTCCATTCAAGCTGCACAAGACCACTTGGCGTGCCAAGCCTGTGTCTAGATTACTGATTATGGAGGAATAGCGGGCGTGTGTGCTTTGGCACGGGGCAGCGTATCAGGAGTGGTGTGAGTCAGGGCACTATCGGCCAACAGAGGGTCACAGCACTGGAGACACAGTCCAGGTGGTCCCACGCCATCCTGCCATGGAATGCAGCAGCGCCTGCTTATCGCCTATCTCTTGGCACATCTCGCATGGCGTCACCCTGCAGAGCGCATGTAACAGCAAGCCGAGGTGAAGAAGGAAAAATGAGCAAGAAGCTGGAGAGGGGGCTGCTGGCACTCGACTGGCGGGGGGCTTTGCTTCAGTCCTCCATGAGGAGGCCCTCAGGGGCACACTTGTGGTGATCCGGTTGGCAGAAACTCAAGCAGAAAATGGAATCGGGGGCATCCTCACCTTCTGGAAGATACCGCAGCTCTCTCTGGATGCCCACAAATCCACATTGGAGCCCAACTGTGCTCAGCGTGGACCCCTGGTGACCCCCCCACACCAAGTGCCAGTGTGAGCTGTAGATGTACAATCTGAAGAGCCACTTTTCACCACTGACCCCCTGTGTGACTCTATTGGGGGGGGCACTGCACTATTATGTGGGTCCAGGTAAAGGGGGGAGAAAAAATGGAATCAGGAATCCCACTTAGGCGTGTTGGCTAAACTCCTAGAGCCCACTGCTGAAAGGCGCTATACACAAGTTTATCAGCCAATTCCCACCCTTGACTTTGTGTGTGAGGGGCTCCAGATACAGAAAGAAGGAATCGATTGACCTGAAATCGGTCAAGCAAGCCATTCACAAGGTAGAGGCGCTATATACAGTTTGAGGAGCCAATTCCCAGCAATGACTCCCTGAACGAGTCATTTCATCCGCAGGCCTCTCTGGTGGTCCGCCAGAGGAATCAGGTGGGCTGAAGCTATAGGAAGGCGCCACAGGACTTTAAGGGTCCCTCCTCGCCAGTTGATTTATGCACTTGCTGCTCGTCCCAGGAAGGCGCTATATACAAGGCGGTGGTCTCCTTGCGTGTCCACAGTTGTGTGAAGACCCAGGAAGAGAAAAACGGGAATGAGCTGAGCTGCAGCTGTAAACCAGCACAGCCTGCTGGTCACCAGAGGAAGGCGCTATATGCAGTCATGACAAACATTGTGGATCAGCATGAGAAGATGAAACTCTGAGCAGACTGCGTGGCACCTATAAAGTGCCATGGCACGTGTCACATGACACTAAGGCGCTATATTCACCACTATCTCCATGGCTCAGCCAAGGGAGGCGCTATATACAACTCTGAGCATCAGTGGTCACTACACCTGTGGGGGGCAAAGCAAGGCGCTATATAGAACTGCAGTAGCTGCTTCTTACCTTTGACTTCCTGAGTTACTGCCATTTTGCCCATCGGAGTGAAGCCCCTCGCTTACCATGCTGTTCACTACAGGAAGGCACTATATTGAATTTTTAAAGCCATCCCCACCAAGGTCTCTTTCTGCGACTCTGAGGGGCTCACTGCACTTGTGAGGGGCTTGAGGATCACAAAGAGAGAAAATCAAATCAGCCTGCATGTGTGTTGAAGATCAGAGACCCCAGTACTGCGGTGGCCCCTCGTGCATCTCAGCGTGTGGTTTACTGCAGGAAGACGCCATATTGAATCTTAAGAGCAAATTCCTACCGACGACTTCCTGGGGGAATCGCTTAACCCACGAGATGGAATCAGCCAGACGGAAAGTGTGACACCTTCACTGGAAGGCGCTATATAAGTCAGTTTGAAGAGACCACCAGTACTACAGCTGCACATTTACTCACCTGAAGGCCCCTCTAAATAGCAAGGCGCTCTATCGACTTTTTAAGTACATTCCCACCCATGCCTCCGAGGGGATCATTACACCGGTACTAGAAGGCAAGGCGCTATATACTATAAAACTGACTCTGTGTGTGACTGTGAGGGGGGCACAACATCTGTGTGGGGCTCCTGGGAAAGAAAGAGGGCCATCTGTAAAGTGCTCTTCAGCATAGGAAGGCGCTATATAGAATTTGTAGAGCTGTCCCACCCAATGACTCTTTGTGTGGCTCTGAGGGGCTCACTACACTTGAGGGGGGCTCAAGGTTCAGAAAGAGGGAATTGATTGACCTACAGGAAAGCGCTATATGACTCTGTTGTAAGAAGACCCCCAGAACTGCTGCTGTGGACGGACTCACACCAAGGCCCCTTGTGCATCTCAGAATGTGCTTTATTACAGGAAGGCGCTATATAGACTTTTAAAGCAAACTCCCACCCCTATGACTGTCTGTGTGGCTCTGAGGGGCTCACTACACTTGAGGGGGGCTCGAGGTAAACAAAGAAGGAGTCAATTGGCCTGTGTCTCTTAAACACTGGAGCACGCTGGTCAGTTCAGGAAGGTGCTATATAACTCCGGCCCACCCACTGCTGTATATGGAATCACATGAAGGCCCCTCTAAAGTGGTTCGCCACAGGGAGGCGCTATATAGAATTTCAAAGCACATTCCCACCGATGACTTTGTGTGACACCGAGTGGGACAGCACACTTGTGAGGAGCTGGCCAGTACAGGAAGGCGGTATATACTATGAGAGTCACCCCCCCCATTGTACGAGTGTGAGGGGGACACAACTGCTGTCTGGGGCTCCTGGTAAAGAAAGAGGGGGATTTGTAAAGTGCTCTTCAGCTTAGGAGGGCGCTATATAGAATTTGGAGAGCTGCGGTTACTCCATTGACTCCATGTTTGAATGTATGGTGGGGCCTGAAGTGACGCAAGAGGGGATCGGGTGGTCTGTGTCTGTAAAGCTCCTGAGCGGGCTCTGTGCTGCAGGAAGGCGCTATATAGAACTTTAAGAGCAAACTCCCACCCATGGCTCCCCAAACCTCTGATCACAGAAAGGCGCTATATGACCCCCAGTACTGCAGCTGTGTAGAAAAACACTCGATGGCCCCCCTCAAGAGCTTGAGCGTGCGGCTCACTATGGGAAGACGCTATATAGAACAGCTTTGTGTGACTCTGGGGGGCTCGCTACGCCTGTAAGGAGTTGTTTGGTACAGAAAGGCGCTATATGGCTCATCTGTAAGAGACCCCCAGTCAATGGACGCACTTGATGGCCCCTGTGAAGTGGCTCAGCAGGTGGGCCCTCAGAAAGGCGCTATATACACAAACAGTGATACAAGTCACTTCTCTCCACTAAGGACGCATTGCATCGTAGCCAGAGACACACAGAGAGGTCCCTTGGCACTTACATGGCACAGATGGACTTTGAAGGAAGATGCCTGGTGCCAAAGCCACATGGTAAAGGGCGATGGCAGCTGTGTCACGTAGCAGGAGCCCACCAGGGAAGACCAAGTGCTGCCACTGTGCTACACCATGGCACTGACTTTGCCAGACTGGACCCTGGCAGTGCACTTAAGGACGCTGTGGCATCTGACAGGGTAAAGTTGAGCTCAAGTTCAGTGATGCCACACAACAGTGCATTGAATGGCACTGGCCACAAAGCCACAACAGGTGGTCTCACTCGCCAGCAGGGGGCTACAGCTCAAGTCAAAGGATCACACACTCCAAACCCTGGTGCCCCCTCCATGTCTGCCCACTCATCCTGTTAGCACAGCACAGCAGACCCCCCTCCCCCCACACCCAATTTAACACTTCATGAAAGATGATACTGGACCCCCCCCAAGGCAGAAGACCCTCACACTCCAAGTGCTGTCAGGCCAGCAGCAGAGGGACTTGAATGGAAGAGAGGGGGGTAGAGCGGACCCTCCGTTCTGAGGAGGTGGTGGTCCTCACATGTGGACAGAGGCCTCCTCCACTTCTTCTAGAGCTCTGGTGGCCAACGTGGTGTGCTGGGCCAGTGACGTCACTTCAGGAGGGGACCACCAACCCAACAAGCCCAGGCAGACCAAGACACAATGGAACAGACCACCTAACATCAATGACCCCCAAACAATGCACAAGACCCCACATTCTAGAGAGTTCCAGCCTTGGCAGCTTTTCAACTCTCATCACAATTCATAACCAGCAAGAGTGAGGGGCTGGCGAATGCTGCAAAGGACCATCCAAAGCACTCAAGACCCCAAACCCAACGACTTCTCCTGCCACGCCCACCACAACCTTCTCTGAAGACACAGAGACCCCACAGCGCCCCCATTACAAGTGCAAGACCCCCAGATATCAGAACCATTGCAGCTCTCATTCAGCACACAGTAGGGACATCGGACTGCGGTCTCTCATCACGGAGGACCCCCAAACATCAAACCCCTGCCCCCCTCCATCTGACAGACCACTTTACCTATTAGCACATCACTGAAGACCCCCAAATGTCTACCTGGTGTCCCCCTCTGACAGACCACCTTACCTGTTAGCACATCACAGAGTCCCCCCCCCACAAGTTTATGCACACCAAGGCATTGTCAGAAGTCATAGTGGCCCCCCCACACTGTTTGTGCAAGACTAACAATTTGAGCGTCATTTCAACATACAAGACCACCTACAACCCCCAGTGCAAAAGACCCCAAGTGTTCCTGAAGGTGTGTCTGATGTATTCTCTGTTTTAGAAGATAGACCCCCCCCAGTGAACCCACTATAAGACCCCAGATTTCATTACCAGACTGTTTCTCTCATCCCAGAGGACCCCCCACACACTCTTTAAATAATGTCCGTTATTTTTACTGTTATGTTCGAGTCTCCTGACAAAGACATGGGAGTGTAAAGAGCCCCCCTTCCCAAATGCCCCCACTATCTGTGCAGGACTAAAGCAACATCACACAAGACCTCCAAATGCAAGAGACCCCCCCAATGTGCTCCAATTGCCCCTGAATCTTTGCCAGTTGTATTCCATGTTTCAGGAGATGGAGACCCCTCAGTACACGTTTAAGACCCCCCTAGAGATCAGCACCAATTCGACTTTCACTTCACATGTTGTGGTAATGCTTGGCTGCTTCTCTCATCACAGAGGACCCCCAAACATCAACATTATGCCCCCCCATCTGACAGACCACCTTACCCGTTTGTTGATCACAGAGGACCCCCCAAATGTTAACCTGGTGCCCCCCTCTGACAGACCACTTTACTGGTTAGCAGATCACAGAGGACCCCCAAACATCAACATTATGCCCCCCATCTGACAGACCACCTTACCTGTTTGTTGATCACAGAGGACCCCCAAATGTTAACCTGGTGCCCCCCTCCATCTGACAGACCACTTTACCGGTTAGCACATCACAGAGGACCCCCCAAATGTCACTCTGGTGCCATTCACACACACACACACACAGACATGTGATTGTCTTCAGGAGCCCAGACCACCGTCACCAGAGATGACCCGCCACACCCCTTCTCTCCCCCCCCACCATAAATGACCAAAGCCAGGGCAGGGGACACACAGCGGTGGCGAGGAGCTTTTATTGAAAAGCACACGGAGTTGACGTCGCTAAATACATTTAGCAGAAAACTTGGTGCTCAGAGTTCTTTAATACAAAAGATAAGACGATACAAAAATAGTGGGCTTTGCGATACGTCATTAAAAACACAAACTCAACGGGACGTCACCAGACGAGGCACAATCGACGCTTCTGCAAGCAGCACAGGTCACGAGAGACGCCTTCGCCTCTCCTTTATATAGTGGATAGGAAATCTTAAACAGCGAGTTTCGAGATCGGAGTTAATATCTTTAGTGTCCTCTACGAGATTTCTAAACTTCGAGATGTCAGCTTAGCGCTTGGAACGGCAGGACGGACGACACACTCAAGGGTTCAGTGGCTCGTCACACTGTAGTGGTTATCTCCGGTCCAGTAGAGGGCGCTCCAGAGACTACCTGGAGGGCACCTTTCTTCTTTCTCTGGCTTGATCGCCCAGGACCCCCCCCAGCGGGGGCCCACATTTTTGTCGGAATGAAGGGCAGGGGTTGCCAGTAAAGCCACCGCTAACCAGTTTGACTTAATGATGGAGCCTTGGTTCAGTCCTCGTTGGCATCCTTTCACAGCCCACATAGTGGATGGCATCTCCAGTCGTAAAGCTGGCGTAGCAGCATGAAGGGATTAGGTGGTGGTGAGGGGTGGATTTCTTCAGAATGCATGCGGCCGACCAGCTGATGCCACCCACTCCACTAACGACATGCAGAGTAAAGACGCAGTGGCATGGGACAGTCAAACAAAGAGGGCAAGGCGGCCGGCGAATCCACAGGGTGAAGGCAGGCGAAGTGACAGCAGGGTGACGCTGCCAGGCTTGCTGGCTGGCACATCCAAGGAAGCGACGGGCCAAACTGCAAATCTGGAATGTATGGTGCAATCTGAAGGAACAGAGAAGAAGGGCTAAACCACCCAGCGGAAAGCCCCGGAGCAGATGTGCCAAAGGTGCCCAGGTCTCAGACCCAGAGCCCAACACAGAGGAAGAGGTCACCTAAATTCACCTTCTGACCTCCTGGCAGATTGGGGGCACAGCCCCACATTACAGTACGACATATGAAGGGATACGAGATCAACGGAGATTTTATCTTTCGTCCACTGGAGTGTCCAGGTTGAGGACTGAAGACGTGGACGACCCTTATTTTGGGGGCAGCTTGGGGATGGGGATGGGGGGCCGCAGCTCTTACAGAGCCGTCTGTCGGTTGGCATTCGGGGTTTATTTTACATTTCTTTTCCCTTTTCAAGTCTACCAGCGAAATTCTTCTTGAAGAGCTGCGTGTTCACATTCTCTGGGGGGCTCGCAGCCGACGACTGGGGAGCGAGTGCTGGAAGTGGGGTGCGCGTGTGTGTGAGCTAGCGTGGCACTGGATTAGTTAACAGATCATCGACACACACGTCCACGTCTCTCTCTAGATGATCCAACGCCCTTTGGCCAAATCCGGGGAGGCGCAAAGGGAAATCAAAGTCCTTCCATCTGGAGCCCCTTGCCAGCGTGTGGCTCTCTATGTGTGCGAGCGCTGGCACACATGCATATGGAGTACATATATGTTTGTATATATATTTTTTTTATATATATATATATAAAATGTTACGTTAGGTATATTTAGGTAATTGCTTCGGCTTTGTCCCTTTTCTTTTCTTTTTTGTTTCAGATTAGTCAAGAGCGAATTTGCAAGCTGTAGGCCCCAAACTCCACGTGGTGCTGCAGCAGCCCTCTCAAGTTCTGGGGACATTCCAAGTGTCATAGGAGCCGAGGGCGGCCATCTGTCAGTCCTCAAGTCACATGGACAGCCACAACCTTTTGGGCCCTCCATGGGCGCGCTCAGGGCATGTTCCGGTGGTTGTTCCGTTCGGTGAGGATGTCCATTGCGGGCAGCAGTTCCTTTTTAATGGCGGGTGGAGGAGAGGGCACGTGAGAAGTCTTGTGAGGCTTGAAGAGGTCGGACACGTAGAAGACCTGGAAAACAAAAAAAAAAATAAATATGGGGTGGTGGGTTAGGGCCAGAGGAACACAAGTTTGAGGCGGCGGCAGTCAGGCTTGCCAACAGCAGGTCATGGCATAAGGTAGGGCAAGCACAGTTGGACTTTCTTATCTGACTAGGCCTGCTCGTCCCAACTTATGGCTTCTCACATCAGTGCCATGCCAATGATGCCCAACTCTACCTGCTGTCTCATCCACACGGGCTCAGAATGGCTGCATGTCTTATTGATATTGAAACCGCACTGAAGGAACACCCTGGCAAGCTCAGCCTGGCACAGCCGGACCTCCTTGGTGTCCCAAGTCATCCGTCTACTCCCAATACCCCCCTCTTTGCTCGACTTGGCTCATCATCGCCAACACCTACAAGTCTGTGTGAAGTGTGGTGATGGATGACGGCCTGCCCCTCAGGTCCCATGTTGCTTTGGTCTTGCAGATTCACGCTCTACAATGACATGTGCTACAGGGGGTCATCCACCTGAAGCTAAGCCTGTTTGGGCCGAAGACCACCTAGGAAAAGCTTGGGTGGCTGCTGAAAGACGTATTGGTGAGGCCAGCAGGGGGCGCTTACACTCCGTGGTCTGTGTGTGGCTCCCAGTCTGTGGTTACCCTTCATGAAGAGGAGGGAGTATCATGATACCCTGGCCCCCTGATCATCCCCGGTCTCTAATTGGCTCTCTCACCTCTAATAGCTAATGCATGGTGGGCATACTGGTGCAAAAATCCAGGTGGGTGCTACACACTGGCGGTGCTTCAAGTGGTTACCCTTTGTCTAAGCTCCGAGTATCTGTAAAGGTGCTATATACTGTAAATATCATTTTTATTATTAGATCTCCTTGTCCAAGACTATCTGCTGGTGGGAGCAGTGGCATGTGCCACCGTGCCACTGCAGGAACTTCCAAATGTAGCACCAGCTCTGGCGGCACATGTCACTTCTTTGGCTCCCTGCTATGGCACATATGAAGTTCAAACCCTTCATGCTGGCATATGTACCCAGGACTGGCACGGGGGTCCTCCACAGATGCCAATGGGTGAGCAGCCACATGTATGGAGACCCACATGAGGTCCTCTGCTCCTTTCTGAATGACATTAAATCTCAATGCAGATTCTCTCCATGTTCCTAGCTGGTGGAGCGAGATGCCCAACTTCTTCCTAACTACCGATTATCCCTCACCATGTTTAAGGGGCATTTGAAGACGGAAGTGGAACCAGGGGCGTCTCGGATGTTGCAAGTCATCCTGGGTAAAGGCGTCCACACCAAATAAATAAGCGTGAGTCGAGATCTCTGGCTAGCAGGCCACGCAAACTTTACTTCAAGCTAAAGAGCGGCCTTCTCCTGTAAACTCACTAAAAGGCTGCAGCGGAGATCGAAGTGGGCCACACAGCCCGCCAGCCCCTCGCTCATCAGGTGACAAAGCAGTCGCTACCTCTCAGCCCGCACCACAGATCTGGACGGCAGCCCGTGGGAGTTGACGGGACAGAGGAAAAGCTGCAGAAAGTGCCTTTCCTGAATGACCTCATGCTCCACCGGGGATGTGAGTGGTGGGCTACCTGACCCCGAGCGGCTGCAGGCGGGGTCAAACAGGAAGCCTCCCTCTGGGCAGCTCTATTGTCCAGCGCTTTACAACTTCCCCCTCGATAGACAAACACCTCTCCCTATCTCAACGCTCTCTTGGTCTTTCTTTGCTTCTCAAGCTCCCCACCCAAAACAGCAAAAAAAAAAAAATGAGTCCCAGGATTTAATTTTTCATTTTCCAGTGGTAAGGAGCTGCCTGTCCCATTCTGCCGTTTCCGACATCACTGAAAGTTCAGTTTCCCTGAGTAAACAGGACCCTAAATCCGCCCTCATTTCCCTCCTCTGGTGCAAACAGCCCCATAAAATGACATCACCAGACGTGGCAATGCCAGTTTATAGGAGGGCCAGCAGCAGACGCCTCTACACTCCCCCCCACTCTCTCTCTCTATGGCGGGGGTCTTGCCCAAAGATGAAGCAAAGGGACATTTTATTAACTGAGCAACACCAACAGCCTTGTGGAAGAAGATGGGACTTTGGCCAGATTCCTGTAAGGCACAAAGGAGCAAGAAAAGCTTCACACGGCCGGCAGCCCCCTGAAGACCCCCAGCGATTTCTTAAAGGACACTTTTTCTGCAAATGGATGTGCAAATCACAAACAAACCGGACGGGCACTGTCATGCGTCACATTAGGGGCCGATCTTTGGTGGTGTCTTAAATTGGGGTGGGGGACCACCTCTAAGCTTTTCACACAATCTAATCTGGAATCAGCTGGTTGTCCCAATCTCAGCACTTCATGCCCTGGTGGCCTTACAACCCTATGGCGCCCCCCCCCCCCAAAAAAAAAATCACTGAACAGAGTGAAAGGGGGAAGGCCCACCTATGGTAGATCCCAGCCATCATTAAAACATGCTGAGGGGCACACGGACATCCTTGACAATGTGTGCGGTGGGCCGCAGTGACTTCAGTGTCACTTTCTTCAGCAGTGACCAACTTCTGGTGTTAATGGAATTCTACCTCCCTTTGTTGGCGTTTCTGATGTGATCATCAAGGAGGCGGTGGGTCCCCCATTTTTGAATCATCAGAGCCGAGGTGATCGTTGGAGTGGCGACCCATTGCAACCCACTAGCAGCATCAACGATAGACGCTTGTGGTAACCGGCGACCCAGAGGTTGAAGGAGAGGGGTTGTGACATTTTGCGGGTAAGACGTGACGTTTCTGCTCACTTATCACGGTGCCAACAGAGTCTGATATGGTGATCATTGATTAGCACATGCAAGTAGGAGTTCACTGGGCTCTGCACATGGGTGGGCGGCAGAGACCCTCCAAACATCCAATGCAGTTTTCATGATCAAGCCCTTCTCCCAGCTACTCCGAGCTTGGCATCCAGCATTCTGATTAAAAGGTGTGACCCACACTGCATTAGGGGGGAGTCCTGGGTGGGGTGTCCTAACCGAATACTTTTGGGGAATGCGAGCGCGTCTACCGTTTTTTCCTACAGAAGATAAACCTGACAAAAGAACCTGAGTTGGCCTTTGATCCTGGTGACATGCGTGACTGCAGCGGGCCTGAAAAACGCTTTTGACTCCAGGATGTGACCACCTCTGGCCTGCCATCTCGTCCTTCCAACGAATCGATTCCTACAATGCCTGGGAAATGTGGGAAACATTCGTTATCCTTTAGCTTGGACGGCTTCCTGCGTCATCAGGAAGTCTCTATCTGCCGGGAGTGGCTGCGACTTTTATTTTCCACAGGTCTTTCTCTGGAACGCTCTGGAGGAGGTGGTGGTCCGGCTACTGGCTGTAAGGGTACACAGCAGCCCCGGGTTTAGGGCCCACCTATGCTTCGTGTGCGAATGTGGATGAAATCCTTGTCCGTCGCTTGTGATCTGCTCACTGCTTTCAATGAACGCCAGCTAATGGAGTCCTTCCTACGGTTCTCGCTTGCTGTTTATCTAGTTTTAGCTTTCTTGTGTTTGTGTGCCAAGGGTGAAGTCATTTGTTGTGTAAGTTTGCCCTTATTGTATGCCAAAAAAAATAAATAAAATGATATACACACACAGACATACAAATGTACACAGGGGTGGGCAAAAGTCGGGTTACAGATTTCATATGGAAAAAGAAATGCATGTTAGGGTAGCTACACTCAAACAAACTTTAACAATAAGAAAAAGACAAACAAACAAACAATAATCAATACAAAAATAAACTGCTTCACAACTGTAAACCTACGTTTGCCCACCGTTGTATGTACAGTACATATATACGTGTGTGTGTGTGTGTGTGTGTGTGTGTGTATTTAATGTATTCTGTTAAGAACAAGAGTGTTGCTACCAAAATGCTCCCCTTTTGTAACTACTATTATTATTAATTATTAATAATTATTATACGCCTACTGTTATTATTTTTACCATTACACACACACACACACACACACAGAGTCAGCTTTAATTAAAGGACAAGTCACTGTCTGGCTGCTAAAGTCTCAGTCATTCCAGCAGACGGAGCGTCACAAGCGTTTCTAGAAATGCATCATTAGTACAAACGTTTCTGACACGCCATCTGTTGGAATGACAAATGCAAAGCAACATGCGCTACAAAATACATTCCAACTGATGGTGCACTGCAAATGTCAATACTGAGGCTCGATTTGATTACTCAGATTTCAATCCGTCTTACACTCTCCGACAACAAGCAGGCTAGACGAACTGGCAGCACTAAACTGCCCTGCGATGGACTGGCACACATTGTCCAGGCTCCAAATACCCAAAGAGTGGCCCCGGTCTGGATGAAGCAGGTTTGAATATGTCTCGATCATTGAGCCCATGCATCGTTCCACACCCCTTGCCATCTTGATTAGTCAGTGTGTAAATAATGGCACAGAAAATAAAATGTATGATGGCTGCTTTGGATTTAATACACCTGTGACCACGGGAGTGACTGACGCCCCTGAATTCAATGATTTGGAGGCGAGGGTCCCCTCGATACTTTGGACAATATAGGGTACTTAGGTCTGACGTCAGCTGGAAGAAGGCTCTCTGGTCTTTTTTGGCCGCATGACTTGTGACACGATCACAAACGCAGCACCCCCATGGTGAAGCATGGACTTGGCAGCATCAGGCCGTGGGGATGCTCATCTGCAGCAGGAGTTTTAAAAAGATGGCGGCGGTCGGGGTGAGACGAGGAAATACTGGAGGAAGACTTGATGAATGAGCCTGAGGCTGAATGAGCCCGAGGAGAAAGCCAAAGCTACACGAGGAGTGACATCGCAATCCAACAGAGAAGGAGTGGCTGGACTTGACAGAGCCTGGCAAGGGAAGAAGGAGACAAGCAGACATGTTGGCCTCCTCTCATTCAATAAGGAGCTGAGCGCATCTTTCACTCTCAACCAAACGCCAACTCGTATAAACCTCTCAGCTGCTTCATCTACTCACCCAGTGTCAGCACTCCTCTCTCTGTGCCCTGACATGTAACCGCGAGACCCTCCCACCAGAGCTCAGTCCAGCTGCCAACTCTTGCTTCACTTGAATGGTGGGAAAGGGGAACCAGAAAGACGGGCCTACCGACAAATAAAACGTGCGACACAGAGCTGAGAATACGCACACCTCGCGTGAGAAGAGAGTCGGCCACAAGCCCGATGAGCGCATTTACAGCACGTCCCCCTTCCTCATCAAGACTCTCGGGTCAGCGTGGCAGAAGTGACGACTCATTCAGGTGGTCCCATTCTACCACTCTGCTCAAAAGGGGAAGAGAGCAAACATTTTTAATACCCCAACATAAAAAAAAACACGAGCCAGGCCTCTCCTTTCTCGATGTGAAATCTTGACGTGATCAGAGTCGCAGCACGTTTTTTAAAAGTGCACTTTTATTAGACGTGACTCACAGAGCGAGTGACTCAGGCAGGAAATTGAAGTCCAGCGCGGCGTTTATAGAGCTGCTCGACTCGCTTCACGCGTCAAAAACACAAACACAAGAAAAACGTAGAAAGTGCCAGCCGAGCTGAGGCCGTAAAGAACTCGAGAAGTGTGTGTGTGTGTGTGTGTGTGTGTGTCAAGTGTCGGCCCAAAGGGAGCCAGCAGGGCTTCACACTTTTCAAAATATTGTGATTCTCCAAAGAATGAGCAGGTTGTGCAAGCCGTGGGGGCAACAAGGAAACCGAAAGCAGCCCTCTGGATGTGTGGCACTGCATTAGGGGGTCTCCAGGGCTGGGCTGGGACGGGATGAGACGCAAAGAAAAAGAAAAATGAGAAAAGCCAGACCAGAGGGCACTATGGCACCACACCAGGCAGATGTGGTGGTGCTGCTGCTTGAAGTTCATTTTGTTGGTCACATCTGTGTGCTGTCTACCAAGGCTTTGCTCTAATGTACCAAACGCCAGCATGTTCATTTCATTGGCTACTCTAGATTGGGCACCAGTGCGGGCATTGCACTGGACTGGCACATTGTTCAGGAGGGGGGTGGGAATCCCTCATTGCTGCTGTAACCCCAAACTGAATTTTGGGGGTTGCCTTTGAATGCATTTGTGTAAGAAAACCAAGACGACTTCACTGGAACGGGTGGGCAGCGCTGCTGGGTCAGACCCACCGGGTTAAAACTCTCTGCTTCATGTCGTATGCAGGGGCTTGATAAGAGGTCTGTGGCGAAGAGCAATTTTAATACCCGGAGCGGGTGGAGGTGCCATCCCGAGCTTGAGCGGGGTGCTTGGCTGACACACGAAAAGGTTGGTCAAGAGCAGGTGGAAGACAGCAATGGCACTCAAGGGAGCCACATTGCAAAGGGAGAAGGAGCGCAGGAGAACGAAAGAGAAAGACAGAGGGTCACAAGGACGACAGATAAGACGGGCCACACACTAGTGATCGAGGGCACAGGAGTGACCAGCTACTACCAGCAGGACCCCTACGTAAGGCCGAGGAGTGGCAGCGGGAGTCGGAGGAGCGAGGCACGACGTGGCGCGCCCCACTTAATGAACGAGGGACTGGCAATGGGGACCCGATTGCGTGTTCTGGTTTGACTGGGCCTGCTGGTGGACGTCTCTTCTGGCTGCAGAGATCCCGTCTGTGGTAGGCTGGGGGGCGGTCAGTTTTAAGAAATGACAGAATTCTACCCGGGATTTAAATTGGATTTATTGATTGGACGTTTAAAACGCCAACAATCACAGGACGCACTTATTTGAAGATCTTCTGCAGTGCACTTTAGCCACCTTGTTTGACATAAAAGCACTCAAACTTGCTGAACGTGTTTGGTCCTCGTCTGCCCGGCTCATCCTCGGGTATGTTATCGACGTGGGGTGCATTGATCCCCCTACCCAAGTATGTGGCGGTTTAAGGGTTAACGGACAGAGGCTCCATTTCTGTTCATCACTTCAGGCCCTGCTCTCTTTGACTGTCCGTTTGAACAAATCATCTAGCGTCACAAATTACACACTGCATAAATATATAGTGGGGACTGCACTTTGTCATTATGGGTTCCTGAGTGGGGACTGATGAGCAAAAACGGCAATTTAAAATTAAATGTACCACAAAATAAAGTGTGGCGGAACTGAAGGGGTCTGCATACTTTCTGAATTGCCGGTATACACAGTAATCAAGAAGAGGCATTTGACTTACTAAAGTCCACCACACATGATCGTCTTTCTTTATCACTCTGCTGTCACAATGGGGTATTTATTACTGGGTTGGGGGGGGCATATTTGTGCACATGGAATCTTCTCCGTTACCTCGCTCTGCTCAGCTCATCTTAGTTTGGCTGCTGGTTAAGGAAAAACAGATATGGTTGATTCTGCGACTTCTCTCATCGGTCCACTTGTGCTACCGATTTATTTGTGCGACTCCTCACTCACCTGCCAGCCTCAGGGTGTGTACCTTAACTCTGCTTAGCTAGCTAACAAGAGATCTGCTTAACGGATTTAGATCGGGTTTTCTTTCTAGAATTTTCTTGAACATTCTGGTTGATTTTGTGACATCTCTCATCGTGCCAAGAATCAGGGTTTGGTTTGCAGGAGCGATCGATTCGTGTTAATCCAAGACAGAGGCTGGGGGTAAAGCGTGACGTCAGGAGTGGGGACCCTCACTGTCCTGATTCACTTCTACACGAGTGGCGCAGCAGAGGCTAGTGTGTGTATATATAAAAACAATATGTCTGTCTGCTTTTCACGAGAGAATTACTTCATGGATTTAGATCAAGTTTTCTTTCTAGAATTTCCAGTTGATTTTACAGCTTCTCTCATCAAGAATTATAGTTCAGCTGCAGCACCGTTTTATTTGTGCAAATCCGAGAATCAGGGTGAAGGCTGAGGGGAGTCGCTCTACCATTCGCCACGTGTTGGAGTGCACCATGCCTCCACTTAGCTAGTCGCACCCGTTTGTTTTCTCCTCAAATATCCATCCCCGTATCCGAGTATACGCGGAAGCCCAGGGGAGACCACTCCTGTTTTTTTTTTTCCTAAGAATGCAATGGCTTTGTCCCCGGGCCTTGAATGTCTGCTACAACAAGTTCTTCACCTCACACATTTCACAAAGCTTTCCGTTCTTAATTCGCACCAAGAAAAGCACAGAGCAGCACGCTGTGACCACAAAGGCAGCGAATAGCGATGAGATTATTGACACTTAATACTGTGATTGTAACGTGCATCGAGTGTAAAATTTAAAAGGAAGTCTTTGCTCGAAGTGTAACACGGAGTGGGCACCGGGCCCACTTGCTCTGCCACTAATAACATTTTGAAAGATGGACGGATGTCACAGAAAAAGGCGTACAACTGCTACTGCTACTGTTACTGCTCCAGTCTCTACAATCCATTTAAAGTGCCAGCCGGTGCCCGACAGGAAACTTCAGTGCTAGAATACGACGAGTGAGAAACCTCCCTAAACGGAGGCTCAACGTTACTCCAGGACCGACAGAAAAGCAGCTTTATAAATCAGGAGAGAAGTCCACCACGGGGGCTCCAGCAGTAGCAGCCCAGACAATTCCAAATGACAGAAATGGCTTCAAGGATGAGGAGGCAATTACTTTCGACAATCCCAGCCCTCCAGATAGGATATCTGCTCAATTCCTTTTAATAGCAGTTAAGTCTCGGCCTTATCGTGCATTTCAAACAGGATATTGACATTGGCCTCTGCTCGACTCAGGAGTGGCGTGATGCACAGCCTCAGGAAGCCGAAGGGTCCTTCATCTCAATGTAAAGGAAGGCCAGTCTCAGCCTTCTGTCACACAGCTGCTTCCTAGTCGGACTGCATTTTTTATATTGGGGCCGGAAAGGCAGTTTTCTAACTTCTAAAAAAACTCTCCTCAATAGCCTTTCTTCTCAAGGGGGTACGGAGATATCTATGTGGGAAAAAAAAAAATGAAAAAAGCGATGGGGGGAGCAGGAAATAAAGTGGCACCAACTTCAGCACAACACAGAAGTCATCTGGGCAGCTCTGTGAATTCAGAAGCGGACAACAACAAAAAGAAAAAGCCTCTCTGTGCCAACAAAAGCAAATTTCATTGCAGATTTTGAAACGCTTGAAAACAAAGCCAGTGTGTCCTGTATGCTCTAAGCGGCCACATGGCATCGAACATCCTGACCCTGTCACGCTGCGGGCATCGTGTAGCCAACAAGCGGACCAAAGAAAAGCGTGACAGAGACGGATGGTATCGTTTTGAAAGATGTACGGCTAACTCTGCGACATCCGTACAAACCTGCAACTCCTGCCCACCGTCTGACAGATCTGGGATTGGCGGGACAGTTGGCTGATGGCGCCCATGACCCAGAATTCCAAAGTCTTCTTCCAGTTCTGAGCAGCAGCATCATCATCACAAAATATGTAAGCAGGATACTTGCAGAGAAAACCCACCTAATAGCACTATAGGGGGGCACAGGAATGCATCTCGGGGTTCTGCCAAAAAGACACCAACAAACTTTCATCTGAATCTAAGAAAGCAGGAACCAAAAAAAAAAAAGGCTCCCCTTCCAAATGCTCCTTCAAGTAGGTGACATAAAGCGGCCATCAGGTCTAAGAGACTGAATGAGGAAGAGTGGAGGAAATCGGACATGGCAATTTCTAGGAGAACGGGGGTCTCAAACACTGCATGGATTCGAGCGTGCAAGTGTGCATACGGCAAAAAAAAATCCATACGTTTATAAAAAAATATAAAATTCAGTCTATAAATCCGGAGTATGACGTTAACTTGCATCCAGCCCCTCCAACTTAAGTGGGCAAACTCTGGGCTTGGTGGCAAGCTTGCCACTCCGGCCATCGTAAATAATAATTTAAAAAAAAAACACTTCCCACTGTTCCATTCAAACTGGCGTGGTGCTGAGGTGTCACCCCATTGCACGACTGAACTCGGGTCCTAATCTGGGATTGTGAGGTGGGCCTGGCAATGCGCCGTACCAGTGCAGGCTCCCAAACCTTCTCTTCCTCCTCCTATAAATCCTGTATGCAATCTACCCTTCACAAATCCCAGTCTAAAATGAGCACCGCCCAGTTACCACCATATATGGACTATGCAAATGAACCTCCAACATATATAAATCACAAACAATGCAGACCTTCATTGGCTGGTAGAGCAGCCAGCCTGCCTGCCCACCTGGCCGACATGTCGGGATGCCACCACCTGCACGTGTGGACTCTTCTGCATTCATGGTCGGGGGTCTGGGGGCTTCAGGGGGTGATGCAAGTCTTTTTCTAACGCATACCCTGCCTTAAAACAAACAAATTACAGCCTGACCTGTTCTACCGAGCGTCACATTGGCATCACAGATGACTCGTGCCTGCATTTAACAAAAGCGCCTTCATTCTCGCTAGGTGCCCCTAAACCTGACATGGGCTACAAGCTGCCTTTTACCGTTGGTGTTTTATAAATGTAAACCCACACACACCACAGGAGCACCCTGGAGGTCCACGGCTTTTGAACTCTTTGAATGGTGGAGTGTGTCTGGCTGTGTAGATTCTGCTCAGCTAGGTGGTCACGTTAGTGTTGTCCTCCTGCCTGTTTTTGTGTGTAACTGCCTCCATTTTTATGATTTATCTTTTTTGGATGGTTTAGTTTTTTGGGGGTCTCTCTCTCTCTTTCAAATGCATGTGGCCTACTTGTGTACCCCTAGACCTGTAGTAGCCTGTAACACACGGACAGATTTCCTCACCTCCGAGTCCCACACTTATAAATGATGTCGCTCTTCATAGAGGGTCTTGGCACTGCAATCACTCACGGTCTGAACGGGGACAGAACTTCTCTTATATAAAAAGCTCAGCAATGGTGGGTTTTTTTTTCTCCTGCAAGTCTTGAACCTGTTCCATTCGGTGCTGGTGCAGCTTTAATGGAGCTCTCGCCAATGGCATCTTCTCTTCCTCAACAACCGTCTGGCCTGGCAGTACATCGGCTCACTCACTCACGGCACAAACGCAGCAGAAAGGACTGGAGGCCAGCAAACTCACGGCACGGCACTGAGGAGCTGCAGACGTAAAGGCTCAGGAAACGAGCTGGACGTGAAATCAAGGAGTACGCTCGAAAAGGTACCCATCTTGAGCCACTGGAGAGACACACACACACACACACATCAAGGGCTTCACTCCTACTGCACTCACAGTGGTTAAACAAAGCCTCTGATTCACCTCCGTCTGTCTCTTCCTCATCCCCACGCTCCGCCATCGGCCCCCTAATCTGTGTTTATGTTTAAAGGCCCATATGATTTATTATTATTGGGCGTGGTGGCCATTCGGTATTTCATGTATTTGCGTTTTGTACAATATATCATTCTTCACTGCTACCTTACATGATGTTGTGATGGAGACGTGTGCCGTATAGCGTCCCAGTGATTGTGTTCACTTTCTCGGCTCTTTAGACAGAAACTCCTAGCAACACCTCAAGCTGTCCTCGTCACTTGCACCAAAAGGTAAAGAATACGGCGCCATTAAACTGCCCAGGAACCCAAAAGAGGAGTCTTTATTTGCAAAGCGCTACATCGACGCACATGCCGAGTATGCTCTTCCGCAGATGTCAATGGCACCCTCTTCATCCTCACATTGTTAAGACCCCATCCGTATCCCCCCAACTAACCCAACTTTCACTCAGGACGCCTAACGGTCATCAGCCTCTGTCACACACATGCCAGCCAGCCCAGGAATTTACCAGTAAGTTGATAGGTTAAGAGCACATGTGAAGAAGAAGAGTTCACGTCTTAGGAAGCCCCTCTGACTGACTGACACCCCCCCTCAGCAATTTCCCAGCACAGACCTCAGTACAATTCCCAGAAATTCACCACCTCTGGTTATTTGTGAGCAAAATACACAAAACACAAGAGGGTCTAATCAGTGGCCTGGGGGAGGACAGGCCAGCGCGCTACGCTTTGACAAAGGAGAGTGAAAGCCGAATTGTTTCTTTTGTAAAGTGGGCTGAGCGAGAGCAGCGATGAGTCGGACATCTGGGAGGTACCTTCCTAGAACAACGTGGAGGAATCTATCCAGTTGGGCTTCTGCTCGATGTTGCCTGGCACTATTTGCTTCAGAGCTACTTCCATATACACACACACATATATTATATATATATATATATATATATATATATATATATATATATACACACTGCTCACAAAAATTAAAGGAACACTTTAAAGAAACACATTAGATACATCAGATCTCAATATGAAGTTGGATATCTATACAAATAACGACAGGCAATGTCTTAGGAACAAAAGGATGCCAAGTCTTTTAATGGAAATCAAAGTTTTCTGCCTACAGAGGGCTCAATTGTGTAGACACCCTAAAATCAGAGTGAAATGAAGATGTGGCAGGCTAGTCCATTTTTCAAAAACTTAATTTCTGCTACTCAAAATGCTTTTCAGTATCTTGTGTGGCCCCACGAGCTTGTATGCATGCTTGACAACGTCGGGCATGCTCCTAATGAGACGACGGATGGTGTCTTGTGGCATTTCCTCCCAGATCTGTATGAGGGCATCCCTGAGCTGTTGTACAGTCTGAGGAGCAACCTGGCGCCTAATGGACCGAAACATAATGTCCCACAGATGTTCTATTGGGTTTAAGTCAGGGGATCGTGAAGGCCATTCAATTGTTTCAATTCCTTCATCCTCCAGGTACTGCCTGCATACTCTTGCCACATGAGGCCGGGCATTGTCGTGCATTAGGAGGAAACCAGGACCTACTGCACCAGCGTAGGGTCTGACAATGGGTCCAAGGATTTCATCCTGATACCTAATGGCAGTCAAGATGCCGTTGTCTAGCCTGTAGAGGTCTGTGAGTCGCTCCATGGATATGCCTCCAAGATCATCACTGACCCACCACCAAACCAGTCATGCTAAACGATGTTACAGGCAGCATAATATTCTCCACGGCTTCTCCTGACCCTTTCCGTCTTTCACATATACTCAGGGTGAACCTGCTCTCATCTGTGAAAAGCACAGGACGCCAGTGGTGGACCTGCCAATTCTGGTATTCTATGGCAAATGCCAATTGAGCTCATGTGCTGGCAGTGAGCACAGGGCCCATTAGAGACATGGGCCCTCAGGCACCCTCATGAAGTCTGTTTCTGATTGTTTGGTCAGAGACATTCACACCAGTGGCCTGCTGGAGGTCATTTTGTAGGGCTCTGGCAGTGCTCATCCTGTTCCTCCTTGCCCAAAGGAGCAGATACTGGTCCTGCTGATGGGTTATGGACCTTCTATGGCCCTCTCCAGCTCTCCTAGAGTAACTGCTTGTCTCCTAGAATCTCCTCCATGCCCTTGAGACTGTGCAGGGAGACACAGCAAACCTTCTGGCAATGACACGTATTGATGTGCCATCCTGGAGAAGTTGGACTACCTGTGCCAGCTCTGTAGGGTCCAGGTATCGCCTCATGCTACCAGTAGTGACACTGACTGTAGCCAAATGCAAAACTAGTGAAGAAACAGTCAGAAAAGATGAGGAGGGAAAAATGTCAGTGGCGTCCACCTGTTAAACCATTCCTGTTTTGGGGGTCATCTCATTGTTGCCCCTCTAGTGCATCTGTTGTTAATTTAATTAACACCACAGCAGCTGAAACTGATTAACAACCCCCTCTGCTACTTAACTGACAAGATTAACATCCCAGAAGTTTCATTGACTTTATGCTATACTCTGATTAAAAAGTGTTCCTTTAATTCTTTTGAGCAGTATATATACACACACACACAGATACACCTGTGACTTGTACTCCACACATCAAGGCGCTATATAACATGACAGTCTGTTAGCCTTCTTAATGTCTGGAAGTCGATAGCTTAGAGTCCACTACGACTCCTAAATCCTTCTCATAAGATGGACTCCCGATTTTCCGACTGTCCATCGCGTATTCAAACCTCACATTTTTACTTCCTATGTGTACTGTATGTAATGCTTTACCTTTACTAACATTACATTTCATCATCTACAAATCTTCCCAAGCCTCACCAGTGTGTTATAAAGCTTGAGCGTCACCTCCTGTGACTTGTACTCCACACATCAAGGCGCTATATAACCTGACAGTCTGTTAGCCTTCTTAATGGCTTCTGTGAGGAAGTCGATAGCTTAGAGTCCACTACGACTCCTCAATCCTACTCATAAGGTGGACTTTTGATCTTCAGACCTCCCATTGTGTATTCAGACCTAACAAGACCTAAAACCTAATGCACGCGTTAATCTCAGCTCTTTTAATCTTTCCTCATAACTCATCCCCTATAGCCCTGAATCAGCCCAGTCACTCTTCTCTAGACCTTCTCTTGTGCTGCTATGTCTTTATGGAGACCCAAACTGCCCCCAGGACTCCAGATGAGGCCTCACCAGTGTGTTATAAAGCTTGAGCAGACCCTCCTGTGACTTGTACTGCACACATAAAGGCGCTATATAACCGGACAGTCTGTTAGCCTTCTTAATAAATGGAAGTTGATAGCTTAAGAGTTCACTACGACTCCTAAATTCTTCTCGTAAGGTGGACTTTTGATCTTCAGACCTCCCATTGTGTATTCAGACCTAACAAGACCTAAACTTCATGTAAGCGTTAATCTCAGCTCTTTTCATCTTTCCTCATAACTCATCCCATGTAGTCCTGAATCAGCCCAATCGCTCTTCTCTGGACCTTTTCTAGTGCTGCTAAGTCTTTATGGAGACCAAAACTGTCCTCAGGACACCAGATGAGGCCTCACCATAAAGCTTGAGGAGAACCTCCAGTGACTTGTACTCCACACGTCAAGGCGCTATATAACCTGACATTCTGTTAGCCTTCTTAATAAATGGTAGTTGATAGCTTAGAGTCCACTACGACTCCTCAATCCTACTCATAAGGTGGACTTTTGATCTTCAGACCTCCCATTGTGTATTCAGACCTAACAAGACCTGAACTTAAAGTGTTAATCTCAGCTCTTCTAACCTTTCCTCATAACTCGTCCCCTGTATAACCCCGTAATCAGCCGAGTGGCTCTTCTCTGGACCTTCTCTAGTGCTCTTATGTCCTTTTTGTAGTCTGGAGACCCAAACTGCCCACCGGACTCCAGATGAGGCCTGACCAGTGTGTCATGAAGCTCGAGTATAAAAACAAATGTAAAGCTTGTTCTTAATTTACAAAGACTTCAGCAAACAATCATCAAGCACAACCAAACGGCCACACACACACACGACAGAGCTGAAAGCTAAAGGCACGCCAGTGTTTTGTGTTATTCGGACAGTGCGACTGTCAGTTTATTATTTTTTTCGTTGAAGTGTAAATATTGTGGCGAGTTGCTAAAGACGTGTGATTTAGTTTGTGACTTTTCAGAACGTTCTGCCTGACAGGGCCTCCAGCTCACTCTCTATCATCCTTTACATGGCCGTTGTTCGTTTTCTGCCCCCAAAAGGTTTTTCACAAGAGAAGTGGGCACAAACGCTATAAGGGGCTCTTTTGCGTTTTCTCCCAACTGAGAGGCAGACCTTAGGATCGATTGAATCCTTCATTGCTTACCACTGCTCTGAGGGGTTGCCGTCATGTTGGTCAGACCCACGAGTTGTAATTTCACTGGACTCCGCATGCAGGACGATGTGCCTGCTACTGCCACGAGTGACTGGCGTCCCCTCATTCATGCAGACAGAAGCCCCGCCAAATCGACACCATCAGTGGCCTGCTAACTAAACAGCTCCTGGCGTACTCAGCAAATATTTACTAATTGGTTGCTTGCCGGTCTCATTTGTTTAAGAACCAAAATCTAAGAGCCCCCCATTGCACCGGTGGATCTGAAGTGTCAGAAAGTCACAGCAAAGACGGAATGCAACTGCAGCAAAGGTGAAGATCAGCTCTGAAGGTTTCCATCAAAGCCCCCCTTCTCAAATTCCAACAGACAAACACTTTTCTTTAGGCATCAATAAAGAATGAGTGCCCCCTGGCTGGACGGCACTTTCCAAAGCAGTCAAACCAGGGCCCGGCAAACAGGGCATCACTGCTACAAGTAGGCATGTGCCAAAAGCCAGACCACCACCCGCAAAGCATAAACACAGCAGACTCAAAAAGAAAAGCCACAACACTAGCTCTGCCAAGAAGTGCCGCTTCTCAAACATGGCCACCGCTCTCTGGAGTCGGGGGCACAAACAACAAACGCCACTTCTGTCTCCACTCCGTACAAATCTCAGCCGGGCCTCGGCAGACTTCAGTGATGCCAGCAGCAAGCTGGCAAACGTCAGGTGCAAGTAGAAAAAACCAAAATGGGAATCAGTGACGGGATGAAAGAGCAGCAGACGGGTGGAAGAGTTTAGGAGAAGTGGGATCTGAGGAAGAAGAAGAGGAAGAGGATCTCTGAGCAGGAGAGAATACCAGCGGGGTGGAGGAACAGTGGGATTGTGGAAACTAAACCAGAGGGGCAAAGCGGACGTCGCACACTGTGAACATTTGGGAAAAGGTTAGAGAGAGAAGGCTCTGGGGCAGGCATGGGGTGCAGGAACAAGTGATGGGAATGGAAGGCCAGGGGAAGACAAAGTGAGGGAGGCATGGATAATGAAAAATAAAAAGTCTTAAGGAAAAAGGCCTGACTGGGGAGGAGGTTTATGACCGAGCTGTACAGAGAAGCTTTCAAATGGTAAAGAAAAATAAATAAATTAATTAATTAAATTAAAAACTTGTCTTCTTGCACGCAGTTGAAAACAACCCCACTCGCATGTGGTTTATCACCAACTCGGACAGCCATTTGGAAGCAACTACACCATTCTCAGAATCTGAACTAACCCTATCATGGCAAATGGACGGAAGAGAGCACTCCGAACTTCAAAAGACGGGATAAAAGCCTCGCAGCTCGCAGGATTGTGCTCTCTTTGGACACATGCAGATGACCACAACAGGTTTCAGATTTAAGTTCTAACAGCTGAATGTGCAGAATTAAACACTCAGAGAGAGAAAAAAAGAGAGACAGAAATAGAGAGAGAGAGAGAAAGAGAAAGAAAGAGAAGGAAAGAAAGAGAGAAAGAAAAGAGATAGAAGAAAAGGGAAAGAAAAAGAGAGTGAGAAAGAAAAAGGAGAAAAAGAAAGAAAAAGTAAAGAAAGAAAAATAGAGAGAAAGAAAAAAGGAAAGAAAAAGAAAGAGAGAGAGAAATAAAAAGGAGAAAAAGAAAGAAAAAGAGAAGGAAAGAAAGAGAGAAAAAATAAACAGAGAAAGAAAGAGAAAGAAAAAGGGGAGGGGGGCTGTGGCTCAGAGTGGTCCGGCGCTGGCGCAGTGGTCCTCGTCAGCCTTCGTCTATTGGATTCCCAGCACGGCCCCCTGGTCAAACTGACCAAAGCCCCTGTGCAGTCCAGAGAAGGAGAAAGCAGCAGACGAGGTGGAAGTTCCAGCCCCCCCTCCCTTTTGCCCCTCCACATGATGCCCGCTCCACACTCACATGAACACATTTTTTCAAATTCACTTTGGCCTTCTGCCCACACTCAAATGGCGTTTTTGACCACACTTTGTAAAAAGAGGTCTCGTGCTGCAGTGTTGATGAGACAAACTGAGCTTTTCTTAAAACAATAAACTCTGGTGTGTGTAAGAGTTGTGTGATCATCAGGTGGGGACTTTGCTCCGATCCCTGGTGGTCTGCAGGTTGTCCTTTCCTAACTTTTCTCTATATCAGCTCTGCCTTGACACACTCCATTTCTTGCCGTATTTCTTTCTTTGTCTCTGTTGTAAACTTCTAAAGCAGCTGTACTTCATCAGCCGTCCTCAAAACATTAATTTCGTTTCTTTCAGCATTTCTCATTCCTTTGGATTTGCTCCTTAAGCAGACAGCGCCCTTGGCTGTCACACTGCACAGGCCCAATAAGAAGCTCTTACACGTTTCTGGCACTTTGACATGGATGATAAACTTCTAGAGAGCAAACTGACAACTCGAGTACGTACAGAAAAACCTTTAAAAACAAACATGACTGGCTGTGTCAGCGGGCCCCGAGGCTGAAGAGTTCTGCTCGAGAGCGTCATACTTACTATGCAGTAAGCCACCAGGGCTCCTTGCGCAAAACCCGCCAGGACATCTGTGGGGTGGTGCTTGTGATCAGACACACGGGACAGGCCAGTGTAAAATGCCATCATGATCAGCGTAAACTGCAGGAGAGGACGGAGCAGGCGGGCACCACGCCACGTGAACCGGGACTGGAGGTAGAACTGCAAAGAGAACAAGAGAACAGGACAGCAGTTAGCGGCGTGAAACTTGGGACAGGAGCAACCACCCGTGTTCTTTCAGACCCCTTTTCACACGGAAGGTACAGGCACAGAGCGTTTATCAGAACGCCGATTAGGAGGAACAGCACCTGGCTACGCTCCACGCCAAAGCAGAAGGTCACGGTCGCTCACTCCTTGGCTTCAGCCCTGCTTCTTAGGCAAGAACAGATGCCCCACCCAATTTCTCAAGGTTTGCATTGCTCTTTAATCAGTGAGGCATCCACAAATCTGGAACGTGTTTACGGACAAGTATTGTGTCATTTTATTTTAAATGAGTACACGCAATTTCAGTTTCCAAGAATGCGTCATCATAACTGTGGTCTCTCTGTGTGTTTATGGTGCAGAAACGGAGTGCGCTGTTAACTGAAGAAAAGAACGAGCCATTTGGACCGTATCTCCAGGTCTGCTGACTAATCCCACAGCAGAGCCCCCCTGGGTATTCAAAGAATCCCACTCTAAATGCATTTTACATACACCCTTCACTATTAGCCCACCCAATGCATTTTACATACATCCTTCACTATTAGCCCACCCAATGCATTCTACGCTTCACTATTAGCCCACCCAATGCAATTTACATACGCCCTTCACTATTAGCCCACCCAATGCATTCTACGCTTCACTATTAGCCCACCCAATGTATTTTACATATGCTCTTCACTATTAGCCCACCCAATGGAATTTACATACGCCCTTCACTATTAGCCCACCCAATGCATTTTACATACACCCTTCACTATTAGCCCACCCAATGCAATTTACATACGCCCTTCACTATTAGCCCACCCAATGCAATTTACATACGCCCTTCACTATTAGCCCACCCAATGCAATTTACATACGCCCTTCACTATTAGCCCACCCAATGCATTCTACATATGCCCTTCACTATTAGCCCACCCGTATGTGACTCTGCTCTGCTACACAGTAACTGACGGAGTGTCATGAGAATCGGCCCCCTCGTCTCTTTACTTGACTCCCACCGACGTCCCATCGCCACACAGTCACCTTCCTCCTCACGGGGAGTTGTGGCTACGATTATAATTAAAAAAGGCTCAGGCCTATTTAGGAATTGTCTGGCTCAGCGTTTTTTTTCTGCAAGTGCTATCAGGACCATTAATTGCAGGAATGGGGGAGGAATGAATGCCAGAAAGGAGACTCCCAGAGCCACACATAAAACACAATCGGATTTACTATCTCAGTGGTCTGTCAACACATCCCCTAAGCTTGTTTGCCTTCCATTGTTTCAGTCCACAGTGGGAAGAGAGAAGTAAACATCACACGTGATAGCGAACCACTTCTGTTGTGAAGAGTAAAGCATTCTGGGCCGAGCCACAGGTGCTGGAGTGAACGGCACATGCTCCCGATATGGCACTGCTGGCACTGAAATGCAGGTTGCTGTCAAGCTTGGTTTATCAAACTTCTAGGAATCTGTGAAGTCGGGTAATAAAAGTGGAGAGAGGGGTGCCAAACCAAATTGTTCAGGGTCAGTAAGTGGGCTACGACGGTTCTACAGGTCCCAGTAAAGACACCATATTATATTAATAAATAATATTAATAGTTCTTTACATTTAAATAGCAGTCTGCTCGTTACACTTTACATAGACAGAGGGGAGTCACCAAGGTGCAGTACCAACAGGGACAATGTGACAGCAGCCATTTTTATGCCACTATGCTCACCACATAAGTAATGAAAAGGTGAGAGATACTGAGTCAGCTAGAGACAGGGGATGATTAGGGGGCCAGAATGACAAGGGGCCGTGATGGACAATTTAGCTTGGACATGGGGATCCACCCTACTATTTACGAATGTTGACCATGGTGACCTCAGAATTATATTTATAGCACGGTGTCCCCGTAAAAAGCACTGGGGGGCATTGGGATCCACAACACAGACCACGAGGTAGGTGCCCCCTGCTGGCCTCGCCAACATCAACCCAAGCTTTTCCTGGTTGGTGTCCCACCCAAACACTGGGTCAGGCCTGAACAGGCTTAGGTTCGGGTGGGTGACCTCTCCTGAAGTGTGGGTGGTATGGCTGCTCCATTGACTGCACTCACATCACCAGGCTGAAGGGATTCAAATCTGCTGTAATGTGAGAGAATCTGAGGCTTTCAGGGCAGTGTGGACACACACATTTCAGATCGGAGTCCCTTTCACACGTGGTCCTAGATTGGATTTGTATCCGACTAGAATGAGAAAGGCCAGACTGGAATTCTGGTGGGTTCTCTCTGTCTATTTGCGTGGGCCAAGCACTCGCCGGCAATGAGGCTAACTAATAGTGGAGGAGAGTGACAGCTGTGACAACAGTCACGGTCCCACCAGATGTTGGTGCATCTCTTGGTGTAGTCGTCTGGCTTTTCTGTGCCTTCTCGACCTGATCGTGTACAGCTGATGAACGGTCTGCCGTCCACCCTGAACAAAATGCAATGCACACACCGGCTACTAGGGCGGCCATTTTGTCAGTTTAGACAGACGTCACCCAATAGGGTCCTCCGATTCTGGCAATCTGCTTGTGCCCCACACTAACCTGCACTCTCTCTCTCTGGGTGATGGGACCTTCAGCTTTATATCGCGCCAGACATGGGAATGACCTCCTTAAATGAAGGCCAGCGGACTTAATTCACAGTTTAAAAACAACAACTTCAGACTCCTCTGATCAGGAGGGCTTGACGTTCGGCCCCTTCTGTCCATTTACATCTCTGTCCTGACGCTCACGAGGGGTGTGTGTGTGTGATATCACAAATGATGGCGTTAGTTCAGGCTTTTCTTCTTGCACCATACTTAGTATTTTACTTTGGTTTTTTGTCTTTTATTCTATCCAATGCTCCGTATATCCTTATTTACCCGTTTTTAGTGTTCTATGCGGATATTTGTATCAAATGTTACATACGTCGCTGTTCTATTGGAGACTCTGAAGCACCTTGAGCATGGAAAAGGCGCTATATAAGTAAAACGAGCACAAAAACCTCAATTATCTGTCGTCACTTGATTGACCATCAGGCACCTGCCTACTACTGTATTCGTATGCCGTGAGTTCTGCACATCGGACCAACTTTCCCTTTCGCTAGCGTGTTGTGTCCGCTATGTACCATCAGTTTTAATAGCGTTTCGTAGCTTTTCTCTTTGGTTATAATTAATCTGCTATAAATTGTAAAGGGCGATAAAACGTCTGCGTGTGGTATGGGAAATGTCACTAAAAAAAAAAATTGAAATTATTAAACACATACAAAACGGAGAAAGTGCATCAAGTAATCGCTTCAATTTCTGGAGTGGGGGTGAGAAGTTAAGCGAAATGACGGCTTTTACTGGCGAACGATAAGCAAGCTTCCGAGTAGGAGGAATAACAGTGAACGATATAAAGGGAGATGCAGACAAACTCGAAAAATGCATCAAAAATGGAAACCACTGATGGCACATTAATGTTGATGTTCTTCTGCATTGTGATTTTCCTTTTCAATATTTGTTAGATTAGGTTTTGGTAACATACCGTGACTTGCTTGTGATGCGCAGTGCGGGACCAGAAAGGCTGGAATGAATGACTGAGGGGAGGGGCTTCTGTTCTGTGAGGGGTGGGCACGCCCCTTTGGAGATGAGTGACAGGAGAAATAGGAGGAGGAAAAGGAAGGTGTGACGGAGGGAAGTTTGGAGTTGGGAGTCAGGAGACAATGAGCAGGAGTGTCTGCGGTACAAAGAAATGAAAAGGAACGCAACTGACTGGCAGGGAAAGGCCAGAAGTCCACATGGCCGTCATCATCAAGTTCTTCCATGTGAACCATAAATACCATGAGGACTGATTGGGAGGTCATTGATGTTGGGTAGAATGCCTAGAGGGGGCTGGGTGGTCTTATGGCCTCAGACCCCCTGCATATTTTTTTTTTATGTCCTCAGACCTTACTTTTATTCTATGCTAATTAGTCTTCCCTAATTCGATTTTCTTATTTAATTGGTCTTTTCTCTGTTTTATGTTAGGTAGAATGACCAGAGGCGACTGGGACGTCTAATGGTCTGGAATCCCTACAGATTTTTTTTTTTTTCCTCCAGCCGTGGGGAGGTTTTTTTTTTTTTTTCTGTCCCCCCCCCCCGCCATCGGACCTTACTCTTATTCTATGTTAATTATCCACCCATCCATCCATCCATTTTCCAACCCGCTGAATCCAAACACCGGGTCACGGGGGTCTGCTGGAGCCAATCCCAGCCAACACAGGGCACAAGGCAGGAACCAATCCTGGGCAGGGTGCCAACCCTCCGCAGGACACACACAAACACACCCACACACCAAGCACACAGTAGGGACACTTTAGAATAGCCAATCCACCTAAATGGCATGACCGTGGGAGGAAACTGGAGCGCCCGGAGGAAACCCACGCAGACACGGGGAGAACATGCAAACTCCACGCAGGGAGGACCCAGGAGGCGAACCCGGGTCTCCTAACTGCGAGGCAGCAGCGCTACCCACTGCGCCACCGTGCCGCCCCTCTATGTTAATTAATGTTGACTTATTTTAATTTCTTACTGGGTCTTATTTTTCTATTCTTCATTATGTAAAGCACTTTGAGCTACTTTTTGTATGAAAATGTGCTATAGAAATAAATGTTGTTTCTTCATCCTGTAAACCATTTTTTGCTCATCATCTGTATGAAGACGTGCTCTATAAATAAATGCGGTTGTTGCTCTTTGCTAACAGCGCCCGCTCCTAACCTCCTCTCTCTGTTTGGTTATCCATCACGGCCTCAGTCCCGACCCCTGACAGATCATCAAGGTTTGCCTATATTATTATTATTAGTTGTAATACCACGAGCCCCGTCACAAAAGTGACTTTTCTTTGTTGTTGGTGACACAGATGACTCGTGCAGAAACTTACCAAAGTGAGCACTCGTGCCGCTTCAGAGGAAATACGCGTTGACATTACGGTTAGATACAACAGTCAAGATACGGAGAAGCGAGTGACGAGGCTAGCAATTTGAACGCAAAACAAGTCACTCATCTGCACGGCAGCCAAAGACAAAAGGCAGTTTTGTAAGTCACTGGGTTCCATCCGCCCTCGCACCGACCGACACGTCTGGACAGCAGCACTCGCTGGCACGAAGCTTCAGCCCATTCAAGAGTCGCGAATAGCTGGCCCCCCACTCTGAAAGGAAAGGCCATTCTGATGCAAAACAACTCCCAAGTACTTAAATGGCGCCCACTTTGGAAGACAGCAGTTAAAAGATTAAAAAAAAATAAATAAATAAATAATACGCAGATCCCCCAGTGACGGGAGAATCTAAAGGGGGTCATTATGATACACAAAAGTATTTTAAATACAGTTACAGGAAAGGCTGCTAATCACCACATGAGTGCATGTGTCCAATATGTCAAGACTTTGAGGCAGAAGCCGGACAACGTGCCTTCAAAATCAGGACAATGAGATGGATAGCTAGGATTATGAGACCACCCTGCTGACTCTGCTCCGTGTGAAATGAACACAAAGTATAGGCTTAGCGGAGCAACTAGCATTTCAAGTGATCTGTTAGTGTAGGGCCCTCCTCAATAGAAATGCAACATGGGGACTCTAAGATGGACAAAAGCAGCAGAGGGGTCTTTAGATCAAGAAAAGAAAATGGGGGTGGGATAGGAGGAGGGAATGCAAGGACAAAACTTGAATAATTAATACAAACAAACAATAAAAAGACATCTCCAGGGATGTTCAGCTCCAAGCCGAGTAAAAAAAAAAAACGACAAAAAGCTCCACTTACCACGAGATAGAGCATCGTGTACATCGAGAAGGAGGCATGGCCGGAGAAGAAGGACTTTCTGCAAAACAATAGAGAGAGAAAAAAAAAAAACACAAAGGGAGAAGTTGATTACCTGGACTTCTAAGAAACAAGACCCCGAAGGATCGCCGAAAAGGCAGCGCGTTACGAGAAACGAAGGCTTCTGTCAGTCACTTTAGGGACCAGAGGCTGGCATATCTGGTAAAGGAAGGCGACTCTCTACGGGAAAGGCCCTCAAATGAATTGCTAAGAAAACAGCGCGTGTATCCGTCGTCCAGCCTCGCCCCGGTGGACAATTCTTTAATCAAAGGCTAAGCAAACAGCTTGGAGCAGCTGCTGCACACATCGTTGGGTCGGAGGCCCCGGTGGGCTCGTTAGTTGGCTTAATTTGGGAAATAAGCAGAACCCACAAAGCTCTGCGCCGCTCGTCTTCACATCTCCTGCCAAGACATTTAAAGAAAAAAACGGGAGGGCGAGAATGCAGCAGGACGACTCGGGGAGTTGAAGGAAGCACTTCTTTATTTATGTAATTTGTGAAGAACAAATATCAGAGGGGTCAAAAAATTAAAATAGCTGTCAGCAGATCGTCACTCCTCCGCTGCCTTTCTGGCACGGGCGCCGCCGCCGCCGCACTTGAGGTAATTCCAGAGACGTCCGACAGATGGGGTGACCCCCCCCCCTTAATCCCACAAAATATTTGAGCCGGGCCTGAAAAGGCGGGCGGTCGAGTCCCACAGGTTGCCTACCTTGCTTCTTGCACTTTGCTCTCTTCTCCCCGGCACTGGTACTTCTCAATGTAGCCAGCGGAGCAGTTGAACATCGAGAAGTCGGGGTCACACACCGCTAGGAAATGAGGACGCAAGCGCCCCACCGACACTTTGGCAATGTCCGTGAATGACTGGCTAATGGCGCAGCCAAAAACAAAGACCCCAATTTGCTTGTAGAGTGTTGAAATGTAGGGGTTGTTAATAAAGGACCGGGACTTCTCGTTGAGGTAATAAATCCGGAAGCATTCGCCTATAATTATCTGGAAAGAGCAAAAAGAACAGCAAAGTGAGAATGGGTTGCACATCGACTCCTCCTCCTCCTCAATGCAGAAGTCTGGACCTGACCCCCCCAAACACACACACATATCCCACCCCACTATTGCAATATGAACCACAAAACAAAATAATCCCGGAGGGCCGCACAGAAAAAGACGCCCAGCTCGCAGAACGCCATCACTTTACTTTTGGATTCGTTTAGTGAACGCAACGCTGTGATCATCACTTAGGAATTCAAAGTTGGACGGGATGTCAAATATCAGGGGAAGGATGCTGAACATCATGAATCACAAATTTATGAGAGTCACTGAAGATGTTCAAATTCCTTAAAATTTTCTTTGGGTCACAACAGTGTAGAATTTCAGGATCCATTTCCTGAGGGGCTGGAGAGAACGTAGAGCACTGATGGTCCCCTCTGTGCATCGGGTAGTGCCTACTCCAAAAGGTCGCAATTATTTCACGGTTTGCTGTATTTGACGATTAAATGATCGAGATCAGGTAGAATGCCCAGTTGGGGTTGGGGGAGCTGGGGGCCGGGTGGGTTTGTGGCCTTGGACCCCCTGCAGATTTTTTTTTACTGCGCTTATTTTAACTTGGGTGGCACGGTGGCGCAGTGGGTAGCGCTGCTGCCTCGCAGTAAGGAGACCCGTCTGGGTTCTCTTCCCGGGTCCTCCCAGCGTGGAGTTTGCATGGGTTTCCTCCCACAGTCCAAAGACATGCAGCTGAGGTGCATTGGCGATTCTAGTGTGTGCCCTGCCTTGCGCCCTGTGTTGGCTGCGATTGGCTCCAGCAGACCCCCCGTGACCCTGTGTTAGGATGTAGCGGGCTGCAGAAGGACTGACTGACTTATTTTAGCTTCACCTGTTTGTTGTCTGGTACAAACCTCGTAATCGATATTTAACCCACTTCCTGTTGTCCAAATGACTTCAAATTTTGCACACTTGCTCACTTCTGATGACGATACATGAATCAATTGTCAGTTTCACTAATTGATCGATTAATCCATGATAATTAAGAAATGAAATTTTCATATGAAGAATAGTTCAAGGTTTCACCAATAGATGGCGCTAGCAGTGGACAGAAATATTAAAGGAAGTGTTAAAATATTGATTACAAAATGATACTAAAACAAACCCAAGACTAAAAAGTTGAAAATAATACGTATATAAAACAATACTTTTTAAAAACCGCGCTTATATTAAAGTTAAAAAGTGTACTAAAAAGTACAAAAAAAAATAAGCCTCTCATACATCACTCGGAAAATAAAAGTGTGGGCGCTTTTGCTGAGATTTTAAGAAAGTGTTTCTTGAATGTTGATTGATGAAAAGGGCCCACACTTTTATTTTATAAGTGATGTATAAGAAACTTATTTTTTACTTTTTAACTTTATCTACTGTAAGCGTGGTTTTATATTATTTCTCTCCAGCCATCGAGTTTTCATGTTTTTCTGTCCTCCCTGCCATCCCACCTTACTTTATTCTTTGTTAATTAATATTGCCTAATCTTATTTATATATTTTTTTCTTCATCTGTGTGAGAACCTGCTTTAGAAATCAATGTTGTTGTCGTACTGAGAGGTGGTCCCACCCCATGTCGCTGTCCCCTTTCCCTAACCCGGCCAGCTACTTACAGCTCCTGCAAACATCAAGGCCTGTGCCTCCTACAGTGTGCGACTTTTGGTTTTCTATTTTAATCATCTTGTGCTGTTTTTCTGTCCGATGATGAAGAGGAGCCCCCTTGTCTTCATCTACACAAATGGCACCAACAGCTGTAGTTGTAACTGCAGTTTCCTAATCGGTGACAGCGTAAGAATAGAGTTTCTCTTTCAGTCTGATCTCGAGGTGCTAAGGGTCTGGGGGGGTCTTTCACAATAACGTAATAAGGTGGCATATTAATATGATTCAGTTATTTAATTTGATTTAATTACTTAGTTATTATTTATTCTTATTGTGCAGGACTGTAGTAACTACAGGGGGACACAATTGAGGAGCCACAGCATGAAGTTATGGGAAAGAGTAGTGAGGTGAAGATCAGTGAGCAGCAGGATGGTTTCATGCCAAGAAAGAGCACCACAGATGTGATGTTTGCTCTGAGGATGTTGATGGAGAAGTTTAGAGAGGAACAGAAGGAGTTGCATTGCGTCTTTGTGGACCTGAAGAAAGCAAATGACAGGGTGACAAGAGAGGAGCTGTGGTATTGGATGAGGAAGTCGGGAGTGGCAGAGAAGTATGTAAGAGTGGCACAGGATATGAACGAGGGAAGTGTGACAGTGGTGAGGTCTGCGGTAGGAGTGACGGAGATGGAATTACATCAGAGATCGACTCTGAGCCCTTTCTTATCTCCAATGGTGACAAACAGGCTGACCGACGAGATTAGACAGGAGTCCCCATGGACTGTGATGTTTGCTGATGACATTGTGATCTGCAGGTTGAGGAGACCCTGGAGAGGTGGAGATCTGCTCTAGAGAGGAGAGGAATGAAGGTCAGTAGGACCACCAAGACAGAATACATGTGTGTGAATGAGAGGGAGGTCAGTGGAGTGGTGAGGATGAGGGAGTAGAGTTGGCGAAGGTGGATGAGTTTAAATACTTGGGATCAACAGTACAGAGTAATGGGGTTAGTGGAAGAGAGGTGAAGAAGAGAGGGCAGGCAGGGTGAACAAGAGTGTCAGGAGTAATTTGTGACAGACAGGTATCAGCAAGAGTGACAGGGAAGGTCTACAGGACGGTAGTGAGACCAGCTGTGTTATATGGGCTGGAGAAGGTGGCACAGGAGACAGAGCTGGAGGTGGCAGAGTTAAAGATGTTAAGATGGCATTGGGTGTAACAAGGATGGACAGGATTAGAAATGAAGACATTAGAGGATCAGCTCAGGTGGGACGGTTGGGAGACAAAGTCAGAGATGCGAGATTGTGTTGGTTTGGACATTTGCTGTGGAGAGATGCTGGGTATACTGGAAGAAGGATGCTAAGGATAGAGGAAAAGAGGAAGACCTAAGAGGAGGTTTATGGAAGTGATGAGAGAGGACATGCAGGTGACGGGTGTGACAGAGCAAGATGACGAGGACAAGAAGATACGGAAGAAGATGAACCCCTGTGGCGACCCCTAATGGGAGCAGCCAAAAGAAGATTAATATGATTCAGTGCCCCACACGCCAACTTCACACTACCCTTTAAGAGACTCTGGGAGACCTGGCACGCTCCTGTAACAGCTCATCATGAACTGTGACTTCCACAGACTGGACTGCAACCCGAAGTGTTCAGTCGTAAGGGGCGGCATTTGTGTACGTGAATGAGTGGTCGCTCATCTGAAAGCACAAAGTGCGGGTTTTATAAAATCAAACTGAAGACGGGCCTGTCTGTCCGATGTCTCGAAAGAATGGAAAAAAAAAAAAAAAGGTGGGCCACCACTGCGGCTGAGCTCGCCATACCTGGAAAATCCTTCAGACAGGTACAAGCTAGTATATGGCCGCTGTGAGCTCCCGAGATTTGGGAAATGTGAAAGAGTACTGAGCGAGTCGTGGAACTGGCCCTCCGCTGCATTAAACGGTTCATTAAACCCGCTCTTTAATTCTGTGTCTTGTTGCTGCTCTTGTGGTGCAATGGCAGACATTTCTGAAATTGTTGATTCTCTCTTTTCTAAGAGCACTGGGGACCTGAGCAGATCAACATTCCCGAGACCCTCACCTTTCTTTATTTTCAGATATTGTTTGATGGTCACCAGTTGTTTTCTGTATCAATGAAGGGGTCCGAGTCTTCAAGAGCAAGTCAATGAAAATGAGTTCAAAAGACTTGAATTAGCAGGTCACTCATTAAGGAAATGGTTAGAATGAAAACCTGCAGCCACTGTGGCCCCCCCAGGACTGCAGTTGGTGACCCACATAAGTCCTTTACATCAGCCAGAGCCATACAGCCCCTTACGCTCACCGTGCCAGCCCAGTCTGTGTTAAGGAGACGAGGCACCACTTTTTACCAAAGTCCTACATATTTCTAGAGCTTAATTCTAATTGAATTCTTAATTCTTTATTTATTTGTTACATACATAGTTATACAGAACAGCACGCAGTGAAATGCATCTTTTCGCATACCCCTTGGGGTCAGAGCGCAGGGTCAGCCATTGTACAGCGAGCGCCCCTGGAGCAATTGAAGGTTAAGGGAGTAGAGTTGGATCTCTTTTGGCAGTGACGGGGATTCGAACCGCCAACCTTCGGCATGCCTCAGAGCCACCACCAGCTTCACCCCCTTAACACAAAGCTACCCATCGGACAAACTCCGACTTCTTTCCGAGGAGGAGAAGCCCCAGCGCCATCACAGCGGATGAGCACCACGAGCGAGAGTGTCACATGTGTGTGTGTGTGTGTGTGTGCCCTCTCCTGCCCTGGAGGGTCCGTGGCCCACCGACTTCTTAACAGAGGCAGCCTCTCAAATGTACGAGTCGCAGCTGCTGCAGCCCCTCTCTCCCTCTCCGCTGGACCCTGTGAGCCTGCAGGTTCTCAGGTTTCAGGACCTCGAATTAAACTTCGCAACACATGTGCTCTGAAAAAAGAAAAAAAAAGGGTCCCAGAACAGTCTTTAGAGCTGCTCTCGCACTCATTCCTGGGGTCTTCAGGGGGGTCTGGTGGGCTGTGGATCTGGATGACTGAACAGATCCACCTTTACACGTTGGGCGATTGTTATTCTTGCTTTGTAAGGTTGTGACATAACTGGAGGCCACTCATTGATCTAAGCGTATAATGGCGTTTCTCATCTCTTCTCTTTATTATTATTAGCTGTAGATTTCTTAAGCACTGTGGCACCTTAAAAAATGCAGCAATTTGTTGTCCACTACACCACAGGGCGTTTCAGGTCCCTGTCCATGTGGCAGTCCCAGAGTTTACAGGAGACCATTAAAACAATCTCGGGGGGCCAACAGCACTGAAATGACAAATTACATGTAAAATTGAAGCAAACCGCTCATTTTCAGAAGGACCCCTGTCAGCGTGCACTTTAGCTGGGACCACGGCGACTGCCACCATGTCAGTCAGTCAGTCAGTCAGTCCCTTGCCGTGCTAAAGCAGATGTTATTTATGTGACGGTGGTAGAAGTGTCACCGGGTCTTTTGTCGGTGAGGGGAGCCGGAAGAACCAGCAGCCACTATTTATCAAAATAATAATAATAATACTACATTTTATTAATATAGCGCCTTTCTCATGCTCAAGGCACTTCACAAAGCCTTAGAAAAAAACAGCAGGGTATATGTAACATTGGAAACAAATGTTTTCCTGAATAGAACAATGAAACAGATAACAAAGCATTAAATAGAATAAAGGACAATAAACCAGAGTATAATACTAAAAGAAATCCTAATTTGTGATACAACAGACACACAAATTATCCTGAGCACCTGGACTGGACAGAGAGGTGAAGTGAAAGAAAGGGCAGAATGTCAAGTGAAGTTAGACGCCTTCCTAAAGAGAGGAGTTTTAAGTTGTTTGTTTAAAAGAATGAATGGAGTCGGCTGATCTCATTAATTTCGGGATGTCATTCCAGAGTCAGGGTGCTATGGAGCTGAAGGCCCAGCTGTCACCCATAGAGTGCAGGTTAGTGTGAGGGCACAACGAGGTTACCAGAATCAGAGGACCTTAGTGGGCGGACAGGCACACACACCGGGATAGAGAAGGTCACTGATGTTGTCCGCTGTGAGGCCATTTAAAGCTTTCGAGGTTATTTGTAGGATTCCATCTTGCCTGAAGAAGGGACCCGAGTTGCCTCGAAAGCTTACATATTGTAATCTTTTTTTAGTTAGCCAATAAGAGGTGTCATTTTGCTTGTTTTTCACTAGATTATTAAAAGAATTTTACATTCAGTCCTGTAAGACGCAGGGAGCCAGTGAAGGTGAAGCAGGATGGTTGTGATGTGCTCGCTGCTGCTGGTTCATGTCAGGACTCTTGCAGCCGAGTTTTGAATCAACTGGAGCTGTGATAGAAGATTAGAAGGGGCGCCTGCCCCAATAATCAACAATCAATAATCGATGCGGGACGTGATAAAAGCAAGGACAAGTATCTCAGCATTAGAAAAGGAGAGGAAGGCGCGAGCACGGGATACGTGACGGAGGTGAAAGTAAGAATGATGTGATTTATGTGGGCGGAATAAGAGAGGGAGGAATCAAAAGTAAAACACAGTCAGGAGTTGACAGGTGGGGTGCTGAGAGATTCGTCAAGTGAAGATTCCCCCCCACAAAGACACTTCATGTTGGCACATCATTCTGATAAATATCCAATTTTATTTTATTTTTTTGATTTCAGTTAATGCCCTCTTCTCGCCACGTTAGTGCTCAGTGGACGGGCAGTTTTCATTCTGCGCACATTCCCTCTACGCTGATAAAAGCCGGCAAAACAGTCGATTTCTCAACAGGGAAAGGGGGGCGTGAAATGGGAAAGGGGGACAGAAATCGCAGTACAGGGATGGTAGCAGTTTTGACTCCATTCGCTTATGTCTGTCATGTCTTACTGTTGTTTAAGAGTTTAGATGGAGGTACAGTAAGATGGTGTGTATGTTGGAATAAAGTATGCAGAAGGCCGTGTCTCCCCCGCCACCCTCTATCTGAATGGTAGGTGCCCATTACTTGTAAGTGATAACCGTAAAAGGCCTCAGTGCCATTAGTGAGTGGTGAGCATAGGGGGCGCTGTTCTGTGTATTACAAAGGTTCACCCCCCCCAATTGCTCAAGGTGGTCTTACATTTTTTTTTTTTCCTACCTTTTTAATCCAGCGAGTCCCCCAGATTTCGTGGAGAGGGTCAGCACTCGGGGTGAGAGAGGTTGTGCCCGCTACAGAGCCATTGGACCAGTTATTCCACTTTTTACTTTCTACTGTTTTCGTTTCTTTTTGGCAGCTTTGGACTTTGTGAGCCCGACACTAAACATGAATTTTTTCACTAATTTATTCAATTTGTTCTATTCTTGGATTGTTCATTTTTGTTGCGGTTGTGGATTTTGTCCTTTTATCTCCCCCACCAATCCTGCTTTTTCACAATAAACATCTCAAGAGACTTTGAACCTTATCTGGGTTTTGGGGTACCTTGAGCGCCGTCCAGCTATGAACTGCTAGCGGGCTCTGAGCGATGGCCGCGTTTCGTGACCGAGTCCCCGGGGTTGTGCACTTTTTTGTATTTGTTGTTTGTACGGCGTCCTTGAGTGCTTAGAAAGGTGCCTTGATTAAACAAAACGTATTATTATAATTAGTTTCTTTACACTACCACGGAGTGTAGATTTTAAAATGCAGTCCCTTACGTCATATAAGAGAGTTCTGTTAGGACAGTCCTTTAATGAACGGCAGGCAGCACTCGGTTGTCACGCCGTCATTGAGTGCGTTTTATTCATAGGCACGCAGGTTCAAAGAGGCCACGTGTTCCCTTCTGGGTACTGGGAAACTACCGGGAAAAAAAAATCTAATTTTAAAATGTACGGTGCCAGCAGTGTGATAGCAGAACGTCAGCTTTCCTTTCAGTCTTCATCCGCTAATCACATTAACTATTACAGTTGTGCAAAAATGTCCGTTTCATAGAAATGACGAAATTACACTGCATGTGTCAACGTGAGCAGAACTTTACTTTACAAGCCCCCCTTTTGCTTTGATGAGATTACGCCTTTACGGGGACACCCATTACCCATCACCCCCTTTGGCTTCAATGAGGTTGGGACTTGACTGCTTCCCTACTCGATAGCCGTAGAGTGTTATGTGGCGCAAAGTAACACAGTCGGTTTTCGGACTTGGCCCCCAATTTGCACCGGTACGGAGGTCCGACAGCTTAATGGGTGTCAAAGTGAAGATCGGAGTAGTAATCCAACACGAAGGCCCTTATTCTGGTTTTTGAGCCGTGTAAACGCTCTGCACGTGCCCATCGCACTCCGTCAGCCTCCAGCACCCAGCCGCTACCGGGAGAAAATGGCGGAAGAGTCCACACGTTGAGGGCTTTCCTGAGGCCAATCTCATTCTCTGACTTACTCCTGGCTGAAATATTCAGTCTCAAGATCTCAAATTTAAGTGGATGAGCCAAACGGATATAAAGCTCAGCAGCCCAATCGCAGGGGACCACAGGCTCCAGATCTGCTTATGGCCGCCGCCGCCACCGCTGCTGCTGCTAATGATGATGTTAAACTTTACTTTTCTGATATCTGGAACATTTTGTCAACTTCATAAATGGACCTGTGTGTATAAATGGGGGGCTTTGAGGAGACCATGCCTTAACCCAATAGACCCCCCAGAGCTCCACTCCACCGAGGAGGTGGTCACTTTTATATTTTATACATCAGTGATAACCATAAAGGGGTTAAGGTTTGAGTGGTGGGAGGGGCTAATCTGAATCAACAAAAAAACAGGCGACAAAAGCCTGCAATCTGATTGGCTTTACTGAATTGCAGACCCGCCTCCATTAACCGCATCACTCGCCTGATCTCGGCCTTCCCGGACCACTGAGTGCCCTTTAAACACTTCCAGGCTGGAAAGTCAAAATGCTGGAACAAACCAACGTGAACCTGCACAGAACATGTTAGGAAAGGCTACGGAGTTCATTAATCAGGAGCGGCTCAGACGACAACCTCACGCCTGGACAAACTGGTGAGGAAGGCAGGCTCTATTGTAGGCACTGAGCTGGACAGTTTGACATCCGTGGCAGAGCGACGGGCGCTGAGCAGACTCCTGTCAATCATGGAGAATCCACTGAACAGGATCATCTCCAGACAGAGGAGCAGCTTCAGAGACAGACAGACTGCTGTCACCATCCTGCTCCACTGACAGACTGAGGAGACCCCACACTATGCGACTCGGGGGGTAAACGTTAACATTATTCAAAGTTATTGTCTGTTATACCTGCATTGTTATCACTCTTTAATTTAATATCGTTCTTTATCAGTATGCCGCTGCTGGAGTATGTGAATTAATAAAGTAAATATCTATCGATTTATTATATTGTGCCTTTCACTCTAACTAACTAACTAACCTCTGCTGTAAAAA